>NW_011888942.1:2577551-2578796 GCF_000151845.1 Pteropus vampyrus
TATTATTATTATTATATCATATTCATCATCATCATCATTCTATGGTACTTATTTGGGGAACTGATATTTTCATGTATTATTCTAGTATTGGATGCACTAGGATGATATATCATAATCCTCTTTATTATTGCTTTAATGTCAGGTGAAAATAGGAAATTTATTAGGCATTTATTAATTCAGGTTAGCAGGAGCAGATATTGACTGAGAGAAAGACATTCATTTTAAATATGAAAATCAAGTTGAATTACCACAACATGAAGGAAGTAGCCCATAATCTTCTAAACTTCTGAGCATATTAGAAAAAATAACCCTTGGATTTTATGAAATGCATGCCTTTATCATAAAGCATTTATTAATTACCTGTTATGTACCAGGCAATGTGCTAAGTAGGCAGTGAGAATTAAGGTAAGCAACAATCTAGAGAGAAGTCAGATAAATAAGTAGGTTGTAATGTTGTATAATAAGAGCTATGATGTGTATGCACAGGCATAATGTTCTAACAAAAATGGACTTTGCAGAGAAATAAGATTGTATATCATGATCTTTTTCAAAATGTACATGGAAAAGAAATAATCTAGGAAATCTTCATAATATTCTGAGCAAATCTTTCAGTAAATATTTTAACTTTAATTATAACAAAGAGAATTGCCAAACTTTCACATCTTTCAACAGAAGCCGAGCCAGAACATTTGTTAGGATATCACTGAAGGGACAGAAGTAGAACATTTAAGATTCATTTTGACTCAGATTCTATGAATCCAGGAGATTATATATGGACATGATGACAAACTTGTCCTAAATTTTACTGAGCTAGATATTGGAAACACACCAAATAATAGGGTCATTTTGTCTTAGCTACTGTCTTCATAGTATAAGGTGTCTCCTTGACAGTAACAAACAAACAAACAAACAAACGCACAAGGAACCAAAGAGTGTTATGGAAAAAAAATAATTATTTTTAGTGGTGCTTGAGACCTCTTACCAGGCGGTAGTTCCTCAAGACCTTTCTATTTTAAAAACACATTTGCATATTAAAAAAGAAAAAGAAGAAATGGCAAAATTAGTTGAAAATGGAAATATTTTCTCTATTTTTTTCATAAGTATTCATGTACATAGAAAAACTTTGCAAAGTAAATGTGTGATTGGTGAAAGTAAATTCACTTCTTTCTCCATTACCACTGTTCCCGAGGAGCAACTTCATTTACCAGTTTCTTGCATATTCATCCAAAGATAATTTATGCATAT
>NW_011888942.1:2578846-2580457 GCF_000151845.1 Pteropus vampyrus
ATTGTCCCAAAGCAGCAGAAGCTAGGCGGGAGGCATGGAAAAGGTTCTCTCTCACAGCCCTCAGAAGAAACCAGCACTGCCAACATCTTGATTTTCGACTTCCAGGTGCCAAAATTGTAAGGCAAATTTCTGTGTTTCAAGCTGTTCACTTTTTGGTGCTTTGTTATAGTAGCCCTAGCAAACCTATATATAGGGGAATCTGCATTTTAAAGCAAGTGTCCCATGTGATTCTAATATACAGTAAAGTCTGAGAACCAATGAACTAGAGTCAACTCATGAGATAGAGAGGGCAGCTCACTAACTGCCAGAGCGCAGGCGCATTTATTTAAAGACCTTCCCCTCAGGTACTAGGTGAATTTTAAAAAGAGGAGAAATTGAAAGAGGAAGAGGAGCAGGAGGATAAGGGGCGGGGCGGGGGCGGGAGGGAGAAGACAAATTTGTTAGGGGAGGAGGAGCTCGACATCAAAAGGCAACCTGGCTAAAGTAGCAAACTTTCCTCCTTAGAAGAGGAAAAATGAGAATAGAGATATTAGAATCCCAAAAACAGCACTATGATTTTGAAATAAGGAGTCAATAGGAAAACAAAAACAAAACGCTGAATCTTCTGGCCTAGTAGTTAAAGCTGGCAACTTGTGCAGGGTCTTGCACAGTAGTTTATTTATTTAATTTGAAAAAAACACTCATTTCTCTGTAAAAATCACCTTAATATTTAAATACATAGAAATTGATCCATTTTCTTTAACCAAAGTCACTTTGAATAACTTTCACTTTATTTTCTAACATTTTATCATGGGAATTTTAAAATGCTGACATTATCCTGCATGTAGAAATTTATAGCAAAAGATAGATTTTGGGAGAATACTTAATTATTTATTTATCCCTTATTTCTATATTGAACAGACCTGTTGCAATTAAAATGTTCAACTTCACCGAACAACTAAACTTACATGCAGATTTTTATCGAGAACATCTTGCACATTGAGTCATACCTTTGCAGAAAGTACATTCTGACTAAATACTGACTTTTAAAAAATAATTGTATCTTTAAAACAAGATGTAAATGTTTGATCTTTCCTTAAGAAAACTGACTCAACTTGGGAAAATCATTGCTTTAACCTCTATGACCTAGTTCTCATTTATGCAATGAGGATGCTACCCCTAAAAAGACTGTATGATTCATCTTAGAAACATGAAACCTATTTCTTCTCCTAAATTTAGAGGTATTTTTTTTTCTTTTTAAAAGGAATAAAGTGACAAAACTGGAAGTTTGAGAAGTCAGTAAGTCCAATTCAAACCTATACACCAGCACTATCTTTTTGCTTAATATAAGTTGAGGGAAACTTACCTATCCTAGTCACTATTTTGCAGTTTAGAATCCTTCCTGGCAGAATTAGCTTAAATACTTATTGTATCACATACCCCTTAATAGCTCTGTGTTACTTGAGAATGTAGAACTCCCTTCTTCTTTAAAAAATTCCCTGTTGTGGAGAGAATGTTGTTGACTTGTTTGTTTTCTAATTAGATTTTATTTTGTATAAGAAGTCTCTCCTTTTTTCCTAAATGAAATTTAACTGATATTTAAAATTTAATTTCAGCTCCTACAAAGCAACT
>NW_011888942.1:2582717-2588262 GCF_000151845.1 Pteropus vampyrus
TTCAGAATTTCCCCAGAAATCCTTGCTTATATTTTTCCTTCTAAATTTTAGACTTAACTTGTCTAGATTTAAAAATATATGAGTATTTTTATTAAGATTTTATCAATCTTTTAAGTTAACTTAAGAGAATTGATATCCTTAAAATGCTTACACTTCCTATCTAAGAAAATGTGGTAATTCTGTATTTGTTTATATCTTTTTGGTTTTAGTCAAAATAAAGAATTTAAACCATTTAAATGCTTCATATTTTAGTCAAATTTGTTCCTAGATATAACTTTTTGTTTTCATTGTAAATGGAATTTTTTCCTCTGCTTTTCTTTGTAAAAGGCTATTGTTTGTATATATAAAGTCAATTTATTCCAGTGTGTTAATTTTGAGCAACTACCCTACACAATTCTCTTATCTATTTTTATAGTTTTAAGTGATTCTCTGGGTTCTTCCAGTATATAAATATAGGTTTAGAAATCCTGATAATTATACCATTTGTTTCAAACTTTTACAACTTTTAATTTTTTTCTCGTCTAATTGCTTAAACTAATAGCATTGGAGAAATGTTTAATATTTGTGATGACAAAGGATGACTTTGCCTTATTCTTAATGTGAATGTTTTATTTTGTAGTATAATGTTCTAAGTGTATCTTCGTGTGCATTTTACTATATTGAGGAAGTATCCATATATTTCCATTTCATTAAGAAATTGTTTTAAAAGATGTTGACATATTTACATATTTATTGCATACCTATCTGTACCAATGGAAATAATTAAATGAGTTTTATGTGGATTTATTAATATTATCAATTGTGTAAATATGTTTATGTTAAAGCAGTCTTGTATTACTGGAATAAGCCATATTTCTCTATGGATTATTATAACTTTATTGTACTGTTGGATTCAGTTTGCTATAATTTGAAAGTTTAGCATTGATACATATGTGAACATAGTGTGTATTTTTTGTATATGCACATTTTTTTGCCTTAAAATTATCCCTTTTCCTGTTCTGAAGCAGAGAGAGATGTGGAATCTTTCTTTTCTGTGCAGTAATTTAAGCAGAACTGGACCTTTCTGTTTCATAAAATGGTAGAATTTCTCTTACAAAATTATCTTTGCTATAAACCATTTATTAATTTATGACTAAATAAAGTATTCATTAATTTTTTGGAAGGAAGAGATGTTAGTGAAACTTTTATGAGATCATTTCTGTCTACAATGATTCCTATACTTTGGCAATATATTTTCTTAGAAAATGATTTATTTTATTCAGGCTCTCAAATTTATTTGAGTAGAATTAAGACAAGCAATTTCTTCAGTGTTTTTAAAATATTTTTCTAGTTATTTTTATTACCTATTTTATCTTTTATATAATTATATTTTTCTATGTACTAGATTAGTTAATAGTTTACCTATTTTGTTGTTGAAAATAGTTAACCAAAGGCCTATTTTTTTTAAATTTGTTTACTAGTTTCATAATAAGATGGATGAAATTAACAAGTATAGAAAGGACCTAATTAACATGATTATTTGGGTAGATCTAGTGGGTAATTTTGAAATTGTATGTATTATCTGCATCTTTTAGCTGGCTCCCATATATTTGTTGTAGTGTTTTTACTATTATTTTCTAAATATCTGTCATTCTCACTATGATTTGCATCTTTACCAAAAGTTATTTAAGAACATGTTTTTCTTCCTTATTTTCTCAAAGTAAATATTTTTTTTTATTGTTTACTTTTCCCTGATTTTATTAATAATCTCTACTTTGTTTGTTTGTTTTGGTTCACCTACTCTGTTAAGGAGGTAAATTAAATATCCTACTTTTAAAGTGTTTCAGCTTATTATCCCATATACATACATATATATATGTATATGAATATATATATTTAGTTTTGCCTTATGAACATTGATGCTATATTATTCGATGCATAGATATGAGTAATTCTTAGATCTCGATACCCTTATTATGATAGGGAATTTTCCTTGTGGGATGTTCTTTGCTTTGAATTAAATCTTATTTAGAAATGTGGTTGTTTGCATTGGCAGATATGTTTTACCTTCTTTTCATAACTTTTGTGTTACTTTGTTTAACATACATTTCTCATTTAATTGGAGTTTTCCCTTTTATTGAATTTGAAAGTTTCTCCTAACTAGTGAATTTAGACACTTTTTTGTTAGGACGCCTAGATTAGGTCTTCATTCTGTTCTTATGAGAGATATTTGATGAAGGGATTGAGAAAATGTACTCTGGAGTCAGACTCTTTAAACTTCAGCTTAACAATCAATTAGCTGTGAAGCCTTCAGTAATTTATTTTACCTCTCACCTCAATTTTCAACTATAAAATGGGAATCTTTCTCAGAATTATTGTGAGGATTAATTAGGTTAATATTTAGAAAGGATTTTAAAAAGTCCTAGGCATATAGTATTTGCTACTATTATTATATTTTATGCTATGATTCATAGTCTATATTCAGTTTTTTTGTTATATATTTCTTCTGATAATATGGAAGGCTTAGCAGATGTTATTTTCCAAAAATGGCTACAAGACTATGTCCCATTCCATGTCTTCTTTTTATTTGACTTTACCAATCTCTTTTTGGAAAGATAAGGTCTATATCTCTTCCCTTTGAACATGGACTGGCCTTTGACTACCTTGACCAATAATTAAGGTAGAAGAGATGCTATGGTTTTCAAAGCAAAGTCATAAAAATTCCATGCACTTCCACTTTAGTTCTTGGGCTGTTCATTCTGGAAAAAAGCAACTATCATAGAAGCAGTGCGATTGTACTGAGACTATCATGCTGTAATGAAGACCAAACAAGCTTACAGACACCACATAGAGAGAACCAGATGCCTGGGCAGATCCTAGTTGTTCTAGTCCCTGGTCATTCCAGCTCCAGCCACCACATGACTGGAATAACGTAAGTGACTTGAACCAGAACTGCTGAAAGTCATTTCCAAATACCTCACCCACAAAACAGTTGAGAGATAATAAAATGATTGTTGATGTTTTAAGTCAATAAGTTTTGAGATGATCTGCTATGCAAAAATAGCTAACCAGAACAAATGATTTGCATTTTGATTCTAGTGTTTACATTTATATCAATAAATTTTCTATTTCCTGAGAAAGTATCTATTGGCTCTTTACGAGTCTTGATATAATTAATATATTTTCATTTTCTCCTTTACTTTACTGCCCAATAATAGTGTATAATGTATTTTTATTTAGTGCTTACTTTTATACCTTCCAAGCTCCTTAAATTTTTCTTATTCGATATTTTCTTAAATATATTTTAACCTTAATTATACCACTTACAAGGGTGTGAAACTGCCTTTTCTTACTAAATCATGGTTCTTTTAATAGCCATCTCTTTGCCTCACTGTGTATATGTCTTATTAATATAATACCTCACTGCTGAAAATAGTTGAAAAGTAGAGATCTCTTAAGTGGTTTTCAAAAGAACATTTCTGCTGACAGCAGTCAACATTAATGACATAGCAGTATCCATCTAAAATGCATTTTGAGTATCCATCATTCAAGTAATCTTATCTTTTATCTCCATATAGTTTAATATTTAAGAAATCATAGGAAACTTATTTCATTTTCGTACATATCAAATAACTTAGTTAAGAAAATTGAAGAGCAACATGTGTGAGTTTGAACCAGAAAGTACTAATTAATCACATTTTCCATTAAAATAACATTGCAAATAAAAGGCGGCCTTGGTAAATGTAAATCTAGCTCCTATAACCAAGAATGAATGGGACCTCTATATTTATAACATCATTACTCGCAGCATGAAAAAAAAAATCACAAACCTTTTAAACTCTCATTATTAATTTCGAAAGCATCAGGATAATCTATCTTTACATCTTGATTCCTCTAGGAATAAATTAAATTTGTACTGTCAGTAACCATCAAATGTGAACCATTCAGCAGTATATATTATGACATACTGGTGAGATTTTTCTGTGCCTCCCCAGTTATCTCTTGCCCTTAATGTCTTTAACATGTGACTCAATGGATGCCATTGGAATTGTTTTTTCTTGTGCCCCCTGGGAAGGAAGCAGCAGCTTCAAAAACAAAATTTAAACAGATAAAACTGTACTTTTAAAAATATATAGCCTAAAGTATATATCGAATATTATACATTAGTGTATACACTGTGTCCAAAGAGAACCCCAACCCACTTTGATAAAGTGATTAATCAGAAATAAAACAAGTAGTATGCATAAACATTTAGTGCTTTAAAAAACTATGACCCATAGACATAGACTCTTGCAATGATAACATCTAAAGCACATAGAAGCAGTCGACTTTGGATTAAGTTATCTATACTAAGCAGAGACGTGTTCCACTAGAGCCAGGCTAGGAGATTATGGCACACCATAAACAGAAATAGAAGAAGAAAACAAAAGACAGAAAAGACCAGGAGGCCACAAAAAAAATAAACAGGAACTATGATCCAGTAATAAGTCAGGGATCATGTAGTCAAATATCTAGGCAGATAAGGCACCAGTGATTTGGAATTTATTCTGGGGAAGGTAGCTTATATTAAAGACTTGTTTATTAGTTAAGTAATTATTTCAGAGTACATTTGCTGGGTTCCTATTTTACACACTAGAAAGAAATAGAAAACACTAAAATATTAGTGTTTCTCATATATGTATATGCTCATTAAATATTTGCAGGATAGAAGGGGAAAAAGAAAGGAAGAGAGGGATGGAGGTTGAGAAGGAAGAGGAGGAGGGAGAAAGAGAGAAAGGAGGCAAAGAGATGGCTAGATAAATAAACTGGTAATGATAAATTATAATCTGGCATAGGCAAAAACTGATATTTGATTTTGAGAGATGTTGGTTAGAGAATGAAATCACAGACAGCCGACATAGGATCTAGGCTCTTAGCAACAGATTAAAGGGATCCCAGTTTACCAGTGGATCAATACTTTACCTTTACGAACTATATAATGATGTAGTTTTATACAGATCCCCTATAAATACTCAATGTTCAGAAAAAAGTGGAAGTCTGCAAACTTGGTTGTAGAATACTTCCTTCCTTCACTACTGTAACAGGGAGTTATTTTATTCATTTATCTCTTTTCACAGAGATATCTCCTTGGCAGGAAGCTCAGCCTTGCATGCCCAGAGCAAGTTTAGCCGTGGACCTTTCTCCCACTTTCTCTTAAACTCTGTTCAGGGGGCTATGATTTGGGATTGGCCATTACGTTAAAGATACTAAGAAATAAACAAAGACCGAGCAGCTGTTTTTATTCTTACAACAAGCTGCCTTTAAAATGCTAATTGGCACCTGGCTGGCAAAGAACAAGATAATTCAGTTTCTCCACTTACACGATTGCAGATTATTTGGTCATTGCAGTGCAGAATAGTGAGAGAGCAGACGTCTGTTTGCTACATTAGTTATTAATTTCTCATAATATTTTAATATCATTCATTTTTTAATTTGTCAATTACAGTTGACATTCAATAATATATTAGTTTCAGGTGTACAGCATAGTTGTTAGGCATTTATATAATTTACGAAGTGGTCTCTCCAA
>NW_011888942.1:2589726-2638744 GCF_000151845.1 Pteropus vampyrus
AAAATCAGTTTGAAACTTGGAGCACATTGTATCAAGATAATCATACATAAATGATGGTAGTGCCATTCCAGCCTAAAGAGCCTCTTTAACCCATCACAGTGGAAATAACATTATTTCTTGATTCTGGAAAAAGGAAACCATGTGTTATATAGATTTGATAACCATTTCTGCATTTTTTTTGGCCTAACCCCAAAATCAAAAGGTGGCCCTAAAAAACCACAAAAAGGTAAGATAATTGTTGGCATCTTTCTGCCAGCCTCTTATATCCAAAAGTGGTAGGAAAAAGCTCACTCATCCCAATTTTTAGTTATAGAGGAGAAATAATAGTAAATTTTTCTTTCCTGAAGCAGAGCTTTACCCAGGCAAAATTATAGGAAAGGTAGTGGTCTCAGTCTATTCCTCTGGCCCCATCACCCCTACCTATGCATTAGGAAGCAGTGGTAAGAGAGCGTGGCCATTAATTAATGGGAACAGTTTATAATTGGATGTTGACAAGTCAGGATATGCCACACCTGAGAGAAGGAAACAAATTAGCTTTTTTAATAAATGTGCTGTATTTTATTTGTTATCAGAAGAAATTATCTGAACTATTAATGAAACAGGTAGTCAAATGTAAAGTTCACTCACACAGAAGGAGAAGCTCTGAGTGGATAAAATTAACTATGTAAAAATTAACTATGAGTTAGCCTAGGGGCAGCTCATTTGAAAAACCCTTCAGCCAAACCCTTCCACACAACGGTTTTGAGATGTGGACAGCAGAAGAAATGATTTGGCCTGACGAAGGACAAGTAGAAACATTTAGAGTTCAAAGCAAATAGCAGAGAAACATTTTAAAGGATTAATGAACCTGTTCTAAAGCATAGCTAATTATAAGCTTTGATAGCTGAGACCAGAAGCTATGAAAGTGTCTCAGTAACTAGTACAAGAGAGAAAGATGAAACAAATCATAGTATGGAATTATAAGGCAATTGCCTAGTACTTAGGGGTTTTGGTGTTTCAAAATTGTTTTCTAGTTTTAGCATAAAATTAAATCTGAGGTTTAGATTACAGAAAAGCCTTAGAGATCATGCTATCATTTGTTAAAAAGTAATCTCTTAAACACCATTGTCTACATTAGAAAGTACGCACGTGTTGCCTAACACAAGAGATATATAACTTCTGTCTTCCCTCTTTAATTTTAAAGCTTGTGTGCCCACCCCAGATCTTTATGATGAACTCTAAACTTGAAGTAAGCATTGGAAACTTAAAATGTCAGAAATCGATCTGATCTTCAACTGTAGATTTGTTCCTCCTGCCGTCTTTCCCTTCTTGATTAATGGCAATTCTCTTCATCTAGTAGTACAAGCCCAAAACTTTGGAGTCACTTCTGAATCCTCTCTTTATCTTCTATCCATCAGGAAATTTTGATGTCTCTATCTTTAAAATATACCCACATCTGCCTCTCCTTGTCTATCCTGATCTAGCCACCATTATCTATTTCCTGGAAAATTGCTGTAATCTCCTAACTGGTCTTCCTGTGTGTTGAGTTGTAAGCACTTCAGGAGCTCCCACATATAATCTAAAACTAGTCCCTATACTGAAGTGAGTGAGGGAAGTGCATGGGGAGACCAGGGAAAAGGCAAACCACTCCAGATTGGTAGGTGGCTGGTTTAATATGCCAGGGAACTAATTTACAAGGCTAGATCTCCACACCCACTCACCAAAATGTTGAAAGTTTATAGAGGGGCTCCAGCTGGGAGCATTTGCCTTCCCAGTGCAAATAGTCTCAACACCACATTTTTATCTCAAGGCTGTATCCTTGGAGCAGTTTCTGGGAGTAGGAAGGGCAAGCAGAACATAGATCCTGAAGCACAGAGGAGGGAATGGGGAGCCTCCAACTGCCAAGGTCCAGCTCTGTGTGTCAAATGGTCAGTCACACCTTCTTGATGACCTCCCCCAGCAGTGTTTACCATTGATTCCTTCAGTCTGTTCTCAACCAAGCACCAAGAGGAATCCTGTTAAACATATGTGAGAACATGTCCTTCCTCTGCTCCAAACCTCTAGTAACTTCATATCTCAGTCCAAGTACAAAGCAAAAAGAAAGAAAGAAAAAAGAAAAAAACAAAAGAAAATTCCAATAGCTTATAAAGTCCTGAGGATTTTATTCCAGTCATTTCTCTGACCTCATCTGCTACTACACATCTCCCTGCTAGTTCTCTCCAGCACCTTGGCCCCTTTGCTGTTTGGCACACATGTTAGGGCTGCTCTCACCTCAGGGCCTTTGCAGATGTGTTTCCTCTACCTGGAACTTGTCTCTGCAGATATTTGTATGGCTCTTTTTCTGACCTTTTCCAATTCTTTACTCATTTAAATTTTCCTGGACCACCCTGTATAAAATAATAATTCCATACTTTCCAGCCATGCCCAACACTCCCTACTCTTTCTATTCTTTGGTTTTCTCCATAGAACCTATCTGTATATAACCTATTACATATTGTTTTTACTTATTTTGTTCATCGTCTGTATCATCCATCTAGAACATAAGCTTCATGGGAACAGAGATTATTTTTTCTCTCTCTCTCTCTCTTTTTTTTACTGCTGAATCCTCAGGACATAGAAAAGGCCTTTAAAAGTATTTGCTGAATGAAGTACTTCTCTCGTTTTTGATTATACTAACCTAAACAGACCCTGGAACAATTAGCTCTACTTGTCGTACCTCATAGTACCATGGAGTAAGAGAAGAGCCTCTGCGGGACTTGACTTAAGTATCATAGGAGCCTCTTTTCATTTAAAGAAATATCAGTTTACTTAGGAATCTCTCTCTTTTCGGATATCCCCCATCCCTCTATTAGATGAGGTCAAGGCAAGCACAGAGATCAAGAGGGACGTAAATGACTAGGTGAGGAATTTCAGACTCTCCCCTGGCAGTCCCTTTCTGATCCAGCATCTCAGATACGGTAAAGTTATTTTTATCCCCTTTTTCCTTCTATAAGAAGCACAAAAGAATCCTCAGCCTGCTTATGTTTGTATGAGTCCCAGAGAACAGGATATGGTACCGAGAGACTTCCTGGAAGGAAAAAGATGCATTTGCAAACCTCAGGAAGATGAATGGGTATCAGATGTTCATCTGTCAAAAGTCAAATTATACAATAAACTCAAGAAGGCAAGGACATGAAACTGGATCCAGAATAGTATGATGAGACCAAAAATCAGGGGGTGAAAAGAGGTTTTGTCCAAACAAGTGGAAAATAGAAGAAGACAGGGGGGTAAGGAAAAATCCCAAACAATCTAACATTTGTGATAAGTCTTTGTTCTCTAATTTTATGAAATTATCTAGGTAAGATCATTTAGTGAGCAAAACATGGACTTCCTAAAGCAGATAGTCTTTTATCCCCTTAATGTTTCAGAATATAGTCTTAGAAATGACTCTTATGTAAGTTATTTGTCAGAATGTAGAAGTGCAGATTCCTGACCACTCCTTAGAATAACTCATTCAAAACAAGATCTAAAAACTGCTTTTTAAAAGTCTCCCAGATCATTGTTGCAAACTATAAAGTCATAGAGGTGTCTTTATCTACTAAAGCTTCAGATGAAACTAAGAAAAAAAAAATCTATGAGTGGAAAAAAGTACTTATATTATGACAGTCTAATTTCCAAAACTGTATTCCAACTTTTTAATGAATGATAATTGTGAGGAGTGGGAGATAAACACTCTCTTGGACAAATATATTTGGGCAAAAATTGGTTAAATACCATTACTTTAGGGCTTCTCCGAGCCATTTATGACTTTTGCTGATTATGACATACCATAAAGAGAAAAAATAGGCCACATTTTTCACACTTATTTTATTTTATTTTTTACCATTATCCCTCTTAATCAAAGAGAATTATGCAGAACAAGTATTCTAGGAAAGAGATTTGATTAACAGTGGCATAGTGTTGTGGCATTTACAAGACAGGATTTATTACAATTGTAAAGACATGTAAAGATGATTCAAACATATGGGTACATAATATTGAAAATATTAAATTTATGTGGCAAGACATTATTGCTCACCCTTTGTTTTTTGCACATCGGTAAATTCTGATTGACTGTGTTATCACTACCAAATTCATTTACCTTTAAAAGGAGATTCAGAAAAGGGCAAAGCTTAGATCAAAAGAAAGATATTCGAAACATGCTTTTTTTGGAAAAACCAAGACCTAAGAAGGGGTGATTGTTCAGAATAACTGGGCCTTCCTGGTTGTTCTCAAACCAATCACCTACTTCACCTACTCATAAATCTAGTCTTGACCCGTCTCTCCAAAGTTTTGAAAAGAGCTTATTTTTTTAAAAATTCATCAAACTTTCATCAGCCACCACATCATTAGTATGCTCTCCAGAGAATAAATAAATATTTGCCTCCTGGGTCAGACAAAGCAGCAGATGTTTTCTTGTGCTATGTGTAGGGGTACAGTTATTTTAAGCCTTTTTCATTTTGCTTTCTTCCTAAAAGTTTGATGTTAAGTTTTCTGTTACTGTTTACTTTCTCCTTTTATAAGATATTTTCATATACTTCCTAAATTATGTCCCCAGCTTGTCTCTCTTGGCCTTTCTCTGTCTGTATGTCTCCCTCTTACAGTTAGTTGGTCTTACCTCCCTCCCCTTCCCTTTCTCTCCCCCACCTACATTTAGACAAACGATACTGTCAAGTTCAATTTCAAAAGTAAAATTTGGGAATAGTGTAGCCTTGGGCAAAACAGTGTAGTGGTAGACGTGGTAGCAGAAAAGTGTGGGCTTTAGTATCAGACCAGATATGCTTCATCATTATCACTTGTTGTCTGTGTTACCTCCAAAAAGTTACTTAAGAACTATGGGTGCCATAGAAGATGATGATATCCAATTGATGAGAGTATAGAGAGGATTATTGAAACAGCATATCTAACAGTACCTGGAATTATCTTTTCTCTTCCTCCTACCTTCTCTTTTCTCATTGATATTCTCTATAGGAAATATCTTTTCCTTGAGTTTTCCTCTGGTACCCCAGAACTTTCCCACAGAAGTCCTAGAGAGCCACTTGATGGTAGTCTTATTTTTTAATCTGGGTACAGGATGGCTAATAAGTTTTCTCTAAAGCATCAACACCAAAAGATTAGATATGACTGCCTAGAGAGCTGTGTTAAGAAGGATTGTGAGGCCCAGTTTGGGCTCCAAAAATAGGAATATCATCATTGGTTGGTAACGTCCATTATTTTGCATGAGAAGGAAGTCACAACATATGAATATGCTAAGTCTACTCTAAACCTGTTTCTTCTATTTTCTTTCTCAACCAAATTTTACTATGCTGACCCCATCATCTCTGACTCTTGCTGTGACCTTCCAAAATAGCATATTCTTATGTTAGCTCATTCCCAAAAAGATACCAGTTTTAACTAATGGTACCCTGATTAATTCTTTGCAGGGACATTTACATATTTACAGGCTACATCTAAATCTAATAGTGAGATTTTATGCAATGCCTTTGCAACGGTTTTCTCTAACCACATTATCTAACTCTCATCACCTGCTATAAGGTCTCTGCTGCAACTTCTCAACACTGCCATTGCTGCACAAAAGCCATCGTAGACACTAAGTAGATGAATGAGTATGGCCGTGTTCCGATAAAACTTTATTTACAAAAACATGCATGATCTCACCCACACATCATAATTGCTGACCCATGCATAAAAGCTATGTTTCTATGTACCCCAACCCACCAGTGATTCTGGATACTGGGACACAAGAACTGGCTCTGCTGCTGATGCTCTCAGAAAAATCTGAACAAGCCATGTGTTTTATGACTTTCAATAAACTGTAAGCATGGATTGGTCCCTGCTATCAGTTTTAGAACTTTTACCCGGGCTTCATAAAATTGCTTATATCATTGGTTCTCAAACTTAATTTACATCAGAATTCTCTAGAGGGCTTATTAATATGCCAATTGCTGGCCCTACCATCAGCATTTCTAATTCAGTAGGTCTGAGATAGGGCCTGAGAATTTACATTTCTAACAACTTTCCAGAGGATACAGGTGCTGCTAGTTTGGAGATCACATTTTGAGAGCCAGTGTCCTAAGTCATCTCTTTTGCCTAGAAAATCTAAGATGCTTAGTAATGAGACAACATTATTAAAGCGACAATGGAGTTGGTTAATTCTCCAAACCCTGCTTATAGAAAACATCTCATACAACATTTCTACATGATCGATCCATATCTTCTATTAGCCATTTAGGTGCCTATTGCAGGTAACCCATAAAGTATAATATGAAATCAATGAATTTACTGTTTGCTGGTAAGAGTTTCAGCTCAAAGGAGCTCCATACCAGTAGGCTTCCTATGCTTGCTGTCTTCCTCCAGGTCCACCTATCTCTGTTGGCCAGTGGTAACAACTTACAGTAGTTTCTAGAGCAGATGTTTAGGAGAATGAGTCTCTACCTAAATCTAATAAAAAAATCAAAAAGTAGATTTCTTCACATATTAATATGACTGCAATCTCCTGTGATTTTGTTTCCATGGAAGTACGCAGGAGACTACATTGGTATATAGCTATAAATTTGACTGACAACATTAAATAGACTAATGAACAATGTATTATTTATCCCTTTATTATGAAAATAGTGCACATCTGTATGTGTGTTTGTATGGGTGTGTGTGTTTGTATGTCTGTGTGATATATGTGGCATTCCTGAGTTCTCTTTCTTGAGAGAGGAAAGAAAAAATAATATTTATTGAATAAGTGTCCTTGCAACAATTTTCTCTAATCACATTATCTAACTCTCATCACATAATGCAATTGCCTGAATTCGATTTTTTGAACCATGTTGTTTTATTAGGAAAAGCTGACTTTTAAGCTGTTAGTAGTCACTTACATATGACCAAGGATAAGGATGAAATGGCACAGGAAACACAAGGATGGAGAATGGAGGGAGATGGAGAGAACAGAATAGAGAGAGTAAGCCAAGGAACTGACCTGTTTCTGTCTTTTGCCTATGAATAACCCTAGTGTAAGTATGCTAATGCTAAACAGAAGGTAGAATTTGTAAATGTTTTTCACACACATGTAACTTTATACACACATACATAACAGATACTTGGAAATTTCTTTTCAAATCCACAAAATAGAAAATTTCACACTAATTAATATGATAGATGCTCCAGTAAAGTGCTACTGAATTCACTAGGGATTATCCTTATCTCTGAAGATACACCTGGCCACATAGTCACCAAAAGAAAGTTCGCTGGGGTAGTCAGCACAACTGATGGAAGCAGCCCAGAATCTGGTAAAACAGATTCTGCCTTATTTACCCAGTGGCTTTATTACCTTGAAGTGTTGTCTATGGTTTATAGAAGAGTTATCCGTTTTTACTTCTCTAATCCACACCAAAGCACCAGAAGATTGCTTGTTGCCCAAGGTCATATAGTGAGTGGCAGATCAATCATAGGGACAGAAAGCACAGATATGAGGACAAATGTTGTTATAGACTTTTAAGGCTGTCATTACCTAAGTTATGCTTATAATAATACATTCAAGGAAAAAATAACTAATTCACTTCAAAGATTTGTTTTAGGAGTTCTTTGATTCTGATTCTTTTTTTTCTAATTTAATGTACCAAAGAGTTCTAGTCATAAATGCCTGTAACCAGCACTCTAAGAAATCACATTTTTAATAGTAAGGAAAAAAGTAAGAAAGAGAAAAGAAAATGAGTAAGACATTGTAAACTTAGGATTCTGTGTGTTTCTGTAAGTGATTATTTAAGGGAATATACTACATATCCATTTTATGATATAAAAGAAATGAGCTAAAATTTAATGCTTCCACACACATAGTGCTACAGCTCTAAGAGATTCTATTGGCCATGCTATAAAATCTCTTTAAATATCAGTTTTCAATAAAATATGGGAGAATCTTTAAATAAGTGGTTCTAGTAGAAACCAATTCTGTGTGTTAAAAAAAAAAAAAAAAAATTAACACTTGCTCCAAGCTGCTACTCAGTTCATTTTAGTGGGCTTTATTATAGCTTTGAAAACTACATTATCCTTTGAATCTCAATTTATCTCCTTTCAAATCTATTTGGCTGATGTTAAAGGTGAAAACTGATATAGCTCAATGGAGCATGGGTTTAGAAAAATTGAAAATGGAGTATGTATCATTTCCAACTTAGAAAGAAGCTAATAGAAGTTACTTGGCTACACTATTCACTTGACTCCTCTTTCCCACTGGAAAGTTTCTTGGATTAGAAACCCTCTGGCTATCAATAATAATGTCTATAATATGCATTTAACTAGAATCAATTATATTCTAGTCACTAGAATAAAAATGTGAGAATTCAGCTATGAAAAGAGCACATTTATAGAAGAAAATCCACAGTCTAAAGAGAACATAACTTTCAGTGTCAAGTTTAACTTGCAAAGATGGAGAGCAAAATGTTCTGAGCACTGAGAAGATAATTTCCTGTTATCACCAAAGCTTTGTGCTTGTTTCTTCTGTGGTTATCAAATCTTATTTCTGTAATGAATATTAATGCTTGCAGCACTTTAAAACTGAAACAGTTCTGGTGTTTAAATTAACGAGATGCTTTATCCATATTTAATATTTAGCAAGTTTTTGCAGAAGCATCTATTGCCATTTTGTTATATATTTTGAATGCATATTTCATTCATATAAAACATTTTATCCTCCACGTTTAGTGAGACTGTAAGCTGTGTTTTCAAGTTTTCTCTCATTATAAGAGCCCAGGCATTTTGATATAATGTATACACTGTCTTCTCTGAGTTGTGATTTAAGTTTTATCACAACACTGCGGGAACTGCTAGTGTCTGCAGCTTGATTTCACCCCACGTTTTATGCCCTGTCATGTCAGGCAGATAGACAATGCTGTGCCAATCAGTTTCAGACTGTTAATGTTCAGGAAGCAAGGCAGAGATAAACTGATGGAAGGCTGATAGATGGCGATGACTTACAGGTGGGCTTCATAGCTCAGGACTTCAGGATCTGTCCAGAGGGCAGTAAAAGGAAGAAACATCTCCATTTGCATAGTTTCTTGTATAACTTCGAAACACTTAGTAGAGACTGGGAGGTCTAAAACAGGCAATGCCTTTTTTAAAGACGAAAGAAAAAGCAAAGAGTAAGTGGTTGGCTGTGGAATAATCAATTATTGGCAGTGTCACCTATGACAGATAATAGCGCATGAGTAAGACCTCCAAATCACCCACTCTTTGGGCTGGAGTGTCCTTGTCGATAATGTGGGAATGTTATTGAAATTTATTTTCTTCATAGAATTTTTGTAAGAAGGAGATGAAATGCTCAGCAGGGCACCTGGTCTTTTGGCGTTCTGAATCCATTCTATTTTTATTGCTTCTATTCTTTGATTTCCAACAGAGTAAATCATAATATTTATTGGACACAATATGTTTCAGGCACTAGGCCAAGCTTTATATTCATCATTATATGTAATCCACAAACAACCCTATGAGGTAGATATTTCTTTTATTTCCACTTAACAGAGGACGATGCTGAGGCTCAGAGAATTGCACAAAAAATTAGTAATGGGTTGGAGATTTAAACATATAGCTTTTAACTCTGTAGCATCTGACTTTGGGAAACTAGATGATGTAAATTCTGATTCCTCTATGAGTCCTGGGAGTAGCTGGGCTGTAGAGTGAAAAATCATTTAAAACTTTGGCCAATTCCAATTCAGAACCTTTTAGTAAACCCCATTTCAAGGATGTAGTTAACATTCAAAGTTTCTGGTCTATTTCTATTCATATGTATACTCAAATACCCCATACTTTATAAAGATTGTCTACAATGTTATCTAAATATATGACATAGTAGGAAAATCTTATCAAGAGATAACGGAGGGAATCCTTCATGTTGAAATAAGACATGTACATTCTATAGCTGCATTCCCTACTTTTATAATAACATTTGCATTTATACAGCCCCTAAATTTTAAGGGATGCTTAGGAGTTGGTAAATGCTATCTCAATCAAATCAGATTTCAGGAGGCTTGACAAGTAGGTAAGTATTATGGTGCTAATCTTATAGGAAAGGTAACCAAGATAAGGTCAGAACCATATCTTAATTCATATTTGTGTAGGGAATTGTAAGAAAAGATTGTAAATGTGATTCCTGAATTTTAAGTGATTGAATAGCATATATGAAGCACAGACTGCTGACACCAAGTTCAGGAATGAAACTGTATGTGTTTTTGTTTTCTGTAAAAGCACAGAGAGCTGTGAGCAATTGGCTACATCAAGTCATCAATCAAGAAGTATTTATGGTGAGTCTTTGGTATGCTGAGCAGATACTAAATATTCTTGAGTTTTAATTTCCTCATCTACAGTATAGCAAAAATAAAAATATCTGCCTCATTGGGTTGATATAGGATTAAGTGAAATAATGTATGTGAAAGCATTTTGTAAGCTCTAAAACATTATATGTGACAAATATGTGACCAATATACAAATGTCACATATTTATTAAATTTAGACAATTAAAACATTTATTGGGCATAATCTACTTGGTAATAGGAATCTAAAGACTAAAAGGTAGGTTATTTTACCCTCAAGGATATAACTGTGTAATAGAGAAGATATGTATCTTATCTAAACAATTAAAATTCAGTCTGAAAACTGCTATTATAGATATATAGAGAAAGTACTATGGTGCCGTAGAAATAAGAGTCACAATTAATTCAGGACAGAGAAGCCATTTGTTAGAGAAGTTTCAGGTGAGAGTGTTATATTGCACTTTTTCTGAAAGCTATGATAGGAGTTTTTTAAGAAGAAAATATTCTAGGTGAGAATAGCTTAGATGGAAGGACTGTGTGAGCATCAATCCAAAAGCATAACAAAGTAATGAGACTGGACTGTCAGAAGCATATGAAGAACTAGTAGAAGTTGAGTTTAAAAGATAGGTTTGAGGGTTGTGTGTGAAGACTTAAATGCAATACTTAAGAGATGGAGTTTTGTCTTGAATACTATGAGATGCCATGTAATATTTTCAGCAGGGGAGAGACACGTATCTTTTTCTTTTTTGAAGAGAGTTAAGAGTGAAGGTGATGTCATCCTTGCTCTTAAGATGTTTATCCTTGAACTGAGGAGGTCATATCAATATATACACAGGTATAGCACAGGTATATTGGCTCCTTAACTATCTTCAGCATCAGGACTAGAACCTAGGCTGAGACCAGAGCAGGAACTTCATCCAGTATAGCCTAAAGTAATTGGAACTAGCACACGTCATCATTAGACCAAATACCTAAGGATACTGGAGAGGTTCTAGAAAAATCTTTATAAGAGTAAACTAGACCTAGAATCTTCCTTCTCTTGTAGACCAGGTATAACTAACTCAGTGTTTTCCCTAATGGCTTACCATATGTGGTCCAGGAGTACATTCCTGGGGTCCCACCAAGACTGTTCCTGAACAGCGATCATGTTTCATAGTCATGCATTCTAGAACAGAGTTATTTGGTTGTCATTTATATTACATGAATAATAACAAATTTCCTGCAATAATAAGATCCCATTAATTAGGTTACCAATGTTTTATTGAAGAAGTATTTGATTGTTGAATCACAGAACAGTTAAAACTACATTTCTAAGAACCGCCCTCTCCTGTGATTGCATGTCAATGTTTGCCAATGAGAGGAACTTGTGAGAGCTTCGGAAGAAAGAAGAAAAAAGGGGCCAGTCTTCTCTGGAGGCAGTTGCAGTTAGACACATTATACACATGGGCAGACATAGACTTTGAAGTGGCTCCAGGTGAGTATCTTGAAGACCATCTGCATTAAGCTTCAAACTGAGATAGTTGGGGGTGCCTCCAGAGGTTCTTGATGTTCACAGAAGCTTCTGGGTGACTTACTGACAGCCACAGGCTTTGTTGCTACAGATTATAGGTGACAGTTTTCCTCAACTTTGCTTTCCCGGCCCTTCCAATGGTTATATATGCCTCCACTTCTCTATGTTAGAAAGTGCTATACATGGAATGCATAGAGTAGATTGAATTCTCAATAAATGCTGACTGACACGGCCAGATAGTCACCCTCACATAACACTTGGCTGGTGGAAAGCAACCTGCTAATATGTATCAGTGATATGTATGTTTATACCTATATCTATATCTATCTCCTCTGACCAAGAAATCTTACTTCTAGGAATTTGTCTCAAAGGTACAATAAAAAATATGTGTAATGATGTATGTGAGAAGTTATTTGCCCCACATTATAAACACTGTCTTTGTGTCCAGTGCTACACTAGCTTCTGGGGACAGAAATGAATAAGACTCATTTGCTGCCTTCATGTATCTCAAAGACCAGTCAGATGTAATTTACTCCTGTTTATGGCTAATCAACCATGCTTAATTTCTGAGCCCACCACTATCATACCTCAAACTACCCTATCTAAGCTGACGTCTCACTCTTTCCCAGCCCTCCCTCTCTGCCCAATTCCAGTCGTTTCATTCACTGCCCTCATGTCTTCATCTCTGCTTCCATACTCTCCCTCATCCTGTTTCCCTACCTGGAATTTCATCTCTGCCCCTTACTTCTCTGAAGTATGTGTGTTTATGGACAAAATTAGTTCATGCCTTAGAGATTCAGAATGTCTTATCTGAAAACCACAGTGTATACTCAGGTTCCGTTTTCTCTGGTATCTTACTGCACTTACACTGAACATCACTCTGTTTTTTTCGGATTGTTTAGTCTGCTTTGTCTCCTTGACTGGATTATAGATCCCTCTATGGAAAAACCATGATTTGTATAGTGTTTCCAGAATTGACACAAGATGCTGGGAACATTAGGGAATACCTAAGAAAATATTTTTCTTAATTGTTGTTTTTAATTTTTAAAAAGTAATTTTTAAAATATTGGGATACCTTTAGATTTATCAAAAAGTTGCAAAAATAGTACAGAGATTTTCCTTATGCTCCTCAAGCAATCTCAGTACCTAATGTTATCATTTTATGTTACCATGGCACATTTGCCAAACCTAAGAACCGACATGGTTCATTACTATTAACAATACTTCCATCTGTTTTCCACCAGATTTTTCATTAATGTCCTTTTGTTCTTCCAAGATCAAATCCAGAATTATATTTTAGTCTTTTTTTTTATAGTTTGATAATAAGAATATAAAAATATATCTTGGATCATATTGATGACCATATTATAACTAAGTCTTGGTGCCTGATTTTGATTACTACGCTTGAATTTACAATAATGACAATACTAATTTTATTGCCCCAAACTAATGAGTAAAAGAGTGGAAGTAAATGAATAGGAAAATGAAGCATTATCACTAAGTAAATGCCAAATGATGTCACTGCCTTAACAATGGCTGCAAAGAAACTAAAACAGAGAAAAACAGTCAGAAATTTATTTCTTTATTAATTGTACAATTTTTTTTTATCAACAACTTATCATGTATAAGCCCCTTACATCTCCTCTCTCTCTCTTTCCCATCCAGCTTACATTACATAAGACATGAGTATATTCATATCAAAAAGAAAAAGAAACTTCCCTAGCAATGACTTCCATATTTTAGTTGCAAATGGTGGTTTTGCTTTCAGAAAAAAACAATATCATTAATTATAGTTCATTTTGTTAATTTTAATTTTATTGGATTTTCAGTCTTATTTGTATTTAATTTTTAAATTTATTTTTTTCTTTTATAGCGGTACTAGGACTTTAACCATTAGTAATTTACATCTAGCTAAGAAATAGTATAAATTGACATAATTTTAGTTAGCTCAGATTGCATAATATTTTTTTCTTAAAAAGATCTCAAATTTGGAAAATAATATTAAGACATCAAATATATGCCTAATGTGGCATAATTAAGAACTAGGCATACTCTATGCTCAATAAACTTTTAAGATTGCTAACAATAGCAGGAAAATAGGACAAATAGCAAATTCATAGATTTCAGTTTGGTTTTCCATTTCAAAGGCTACTATTTGGAGAGGCTCTGCTTTGTTTAACTGTTAATATAGATGTTAGAATGACATGACAAGACAGAGGATTGCTTTGTCAGAATTCCCAAGTGGCCACACAGATAGACAGACTATTATAGGTATGACTTCCATGAATTCACCTTAGTTGAGGGTCTTGCCCTCCATTTCGCAGACTCAGAAATCTGATTCATATGTGCATAGAGAGTAGGAATGAGGTTCACTCTCTCTCTTTCTCTCTCTCTCTCTCTCTGAATAGTCTCTCGTCATAATGCCCTGTAGTGGATTTGTAATCAGAAGTTTGCTTTAAAGCACCTGGAACCAGATCCGAAAGAGTTCGTGATTCAAATGTCCAATGACATCATGCTTAAGTAACCTGACACATTCATTTCAATGACGAGCGTGCATCTAGTGGCAGAACCAACAGGACTAAAGCCTTGGTGAGGGCGCCTCTTCTCCTAGAGGCAGTTTGGAAAAACACTACTACCCTTTGCCTCTATGATGGTTATTTTTCTTCTTCTATCACTGGCTAATCTATCCTCCTCTCACCTCCCCTGACTGGCATACTTTGTCACTAATTCAATAAGCTTCATTATAGACTAAAAGTCATTATTTAAAATTCTTTCATTGAAGAATTAATTTTATAAACATTTATCTGGTACTTTTCACAGAGCAGAGACTGGACAAGGTGTGTAACAGACCTGGTTCCTATTGTCACAGAGTTCATCGTCTCCTGGGAGATACAAACAAGTGTTCAGGAGAGTAGCACACAGTGTAATGTGTGCTGTGATGGGAGTGAGAGATGCGGTGATAGAAGCTAAAAGATGTTTGTAATAACAGATTTGAATCCTAATCTTCTCCCTGTGTGAGGTTACATCTAAACCAAAATATGAAAGTTGAGCAATTAACTAGTTAGAAGTGCATATGCTTATGTGGAACGTGCATGCATGTGTGTATAACAGAAAGAGAAAGAGAGGAAGGTTTGGGAAGAAGAAAGAATAGCATATCTCATGAGTGACATGCTATTGTAAACTAAAAGCAAGTGATTTCGCATAGAGCTGTTCTGATCCATTATGTGTTGATTTCATAGTTTGCTTCTCCATCTTCAAGAAAAGAACATTCCTCACTGCATGTGTGCAATTAATGCAGGAATGAAGGCTTATAATACTAAGTGGGTTCTCATTTTAGAAATGTCGCAGCTCACACCAAGCAGCTGTCACCTTCACTAAGCCAAATCCTCTACCAAGCAAGCAGCCTTTGGAATAAGTTTAACAGAAACATGGTATGTGCATTTTTTCATTGTTCTGTTCCCCGGCAAAAAGCCAGCCTTGGTAAGCCCTTGCTTACCACATCCACATTGATTCCTGAGCAAGTATTTATTTTATTGTCTTTTATTTTAAGCAAAAAGACCATTACAGTATAGATTTCTTCATTTCAGATATGATTCCGCTTAGCTTGGTAGACTATGAGGAATTAATAAAATCTTTAGGCAGAGTTTGCAGTAACAATGTTATCATTTTATGTTACCATGGCACATTTGCCAAACCTAAGAACCGACATGGTTCATTACTATTAACAATACTTCCATCTGTTTTCCACCAGATTTTTCATTAATGTCCTTTTGTTCTTCCAAGATCAAATCCAGAATTATATTTTAGTCTTTTTTTTTATAGTTTGATAATAAGAATATAAAAATATATCTTGGATCATATTGATGACCATATTATAACTAAGTCTTGGTGCCTGATTTTGATTAGTACGCTTGAATTTACAATAATGACAATACTAATTTTATTGCCCCAAACTAATGAGTAAAAGAGTGGAAGTAAATGAATAGGAAAATGAAGCATTATCACTAAGTAAGTGCCAAATGATGTCACTGCCTTAACAATGGCTGCAAAGAAACTAAAACAGAGAAAAACAGTCAGAAATTTATTTCTTTATTAATTGTACAATTTTTTTATCAACAACTTATCATGTATAAGCCCCTTACATCTCTTCTCTCTCTCTTTCCCATCCAGCTTACATTACATAAGACATGAGTATATTCATATCAAAAAGAAAAAGAAACTTCCCTAGCAATGACTTCCATATTTTAGTTGCAAATGGTGGTTTTGCTTTCAGAAAAAAACAATATCATTAATTATAGTTCATTTTGTTAATTTTAATTTTATTGGATTTTCAGTCTTATTTGTATTTAATTTTTAAATTTATTTTTTTCTTTTATAGCGGTACTAGGACTTTAACCATTAGTAATTTACATCTAGCTAAGAAATAGTATAAATTGACATAATTTTAGTTAGCTCAGATTGCATAATATTTTTTTCTTAAAAAGATCTCAAATTTGGAAAATAATATTAAGACATCAAATATATGCCTAATGTGGCATAATTAAGAACTAGGCATACTCTATGCTCAATAAACTTTTAAGATTGCTAACAATAGCAGGAAAATAGGACAAATAGCAAATTCATAGATTTCAGTTTGGTTTTCCATTTCAAAGGCTACTATTTGGAGAGGCTCTGCTTTGTTTAACTGTTAATATAGATGTTAGAATGACATGACAAGACAGAGGATTGCTTTGTCAGAATTCCCAAGTGGCCACACAGATAGACAGACTATTATAGGTATGACTTCCATGAATTCACCTTAGTTGAGGGTCTTGCCCTCCATTTCGCAGACTCAGAAATCTGATTCATATGTGCATAGAGAGTAGGAATGAGGTTCACTCTCTCTCTTTCTCTCTCTCTCTCTCTCTGAATAGTCTCTCGTCATAATGCCCTGTAGTGGATTTGTAATCAGAAGTTTGCTTTAAAGCACCTGGAACCAGATCCGAAAGAGTTCGTGATTCAAATGTCCAATGACATCATGCTTAAGTAACCTGACACATTCATTTCAATGACGAGCGTGCATCTAGTGGCAGAACCAACAGGACTAAAGCCTTGGTGAGGGCGCCTCTTCTCCTAGAGGCAGTTTGGAAAAACACTACTACCCTTTGCCTCTATGATGGTTATTTTTCTTCTTCTATCACTGGCTAATCTATCCTCCTCTCACCTCCCCTGACTGGCATACTTTGTCACTAATTCAATAAGCTTCATTATAGACTAAAAGTCATTATTTAAAATTCTTTCATTGAAGAATTAATTTTATAAACATTTATCTGGTACTTTTCACAGAGCAGAGACTGGACAAGGTGTGTAACAGACCTGGTTCCTATTGTCACAGAGTTCATCGTCTCCTGGGAGATACAAACAAGTGTTCAGGAGAGTAGCACACAGTGTAATGTGTGCTGTGATGGGAGTGAGAGATGCGGTGATAGAAGCTAAAAGATGTTTGTAATAACAGATTTGAATCCTAATCTTCTCCCTGTGTGAGGTTACATCTAAACCAAAATATGAAAGTTGAGCAATTAACTAGTTAGAAGTGCATATGCTTATGTGGAACGTGCATGCATGTGTGTATAACAGAAAGAGAAAGAGAGGAAGGTTTGGGAAGAAGAAAGAATAGCATATCTCATGAGTGACACGCTATTGTAAACTAAAAGCAAGTGATTTCGCATAGAGCTGTTCTGATCCATTATGTGTTGATTTCATAGTTTGCTTCTCCATCTTCAAGAAAAGAACATTCCTCACTGCATGTGTGCAATTAATGCAGGAATGAAGGCTTATAATACTAAGTGGGTTCTCATTTTAGAAATGTCGCAGCTCACACCAAGCAGCTGTCACCTTCACTAAGCCAAATCCTCTACCAAGCAAGCAGCCTTTGGAATAAGTTTAACAGAATCATGGTATGTGCATTTTTTCATTGTTCTGTTCCCCGGCAAAAAGCCAGCCTTGGTAAGCCCTTGCTTACCACAACCACATTGATTCCTGAGCAAGTATTTATTTTATTGTCTTTTATTTTAAGCAAAAAGACCATTACAGTATAGATTTCTTCATTTCAGATATGATTCCGCTTAGCTTGGTAGACTATGAGGAATTAATAAAATCTTTAGGCAGAGTTTGCAGTAACCAGCCACTTCTAATACTGTGTCCATATTTTAGCCCTTGAAAAAGTAGGTAGATAGGGAAAATAAATGAACTTTAAATGAACAATTTATGCCCCCAAAAGATACAGGAAATTACCATTGGCTAAACAAGATAAAATGTATCAGGTACAGTATATATCAGACTCTTAATATGTACATACTATATTAAATAAATTAATGAAAAACATTTTCTTACTATACACAGAGTAAAATGGAAACATTCTGATAATCATTCTGTGGTTCACAGACCCGTGTGGAAGAACACTTGTATGGCATTTCTAGATGGGTACTGACAGTTCATGATTTCTCTATGGAGAATACTCACCAAAAGTTCAAATAGATGGTATCCTTCCCCATTGTGACAGCTTCCCCCTTAGAAATACACCTTCTCTTTACCTGGTAGTAAAGAGTTGCTTATCTTATCATCTCCTAGTTTCCACGTATAACTAGAAAAGATGCTCAATAAAGAAGAGTTTTTTTTTAAGCCTCAATAAAGAAGAGTTTTTTCTTTGATTTTTTTTCTACTTTTATATCTCAATTTCCAATTTTCCACTCTCCTAGAATTCAGCTATCTGCCTCACAGTATCAAGTCCTGCAGTATAAGAGAGAAAAAATGGCATATATAAATGCACCTTAAAGAGAGTGTTCTGTCAGATCTTTTTGGAACTGAAGGTAAAGAACATGGGGAAAATGAAGCAGAGATTTAGGCAGAGCATTATTAGATGCTTAATTGTAGTTGTCTACTTAATTCACGGATAAGCTCAAACAATACTAAAGTATCTCATTTATATATACATATATTATATATACACACAGAGAGAGATATGTATATGTGTATATATAAACATTCGTATATATGTATATATACATATGTGTGTGTGTGTGTGTGTGTGTGTGTGTGTGTGTGTCTGTGTGTGTAGAGAGAGAGACTTGAAATCTTTGAGCTGTCTTTAAAACTACAGTCAAAGAAAGTATTTTGAGGGAGAAACTGCCTCTGCTAAAATGAAGCCTTTGGACTACATAATTTTAAAACAGTTGAGCACCCAGGGGCTAAATCTAATAGACATAGTCAAAAAGAATAGTTTTGACAAGTTTGTAATTACATATCCTGGACTCCAGGAGGTTGGCATCCCCCATTACTCTAGTCCATGAATGCTAGAGAGGGAAGAGTTATGCATGCATAGTAGTTAGGCCATAGGCAAAAGACAATATTTCAACCAGTGTTCTTTTCCTTGACATTCATTTGCAGAAGATGACAAAGCAATAGAGTTCTGTCAAAGGAAAGAAGAGAGAGAGAGAGAGAGAGAGAGAGAGAGAGAGAGAGAGAGAGAGAGAGAGAGAGAGCGCTAGAAGAAAGAGCTTCAGGAAAAAAAAACTTTTTTGTAGAAAATTATACCGTAAGATAGTGAATTGAAGGCAGAAATATCTAATATGTAGATTAAGATTACCCCCGTATTGAAATGTTTAAAATGAAGGTAATGATGCTTTTATGAGACAATGCATAAAAGTACATACTATAGTACCTGGTGAATCCTCGATTATGTCAGATATGGCAGCAACTTCTGCTGCAGTGATAGTCGATGCTGTTTTTATTGTCATATGCAGAATAATGCACTCCCCACCCCACCGCCTCCGCAAAGAATCCCATGTCCTAATCTCTAGACTTTCTAAATGTTACTTCATATAGCAAAAGGGACTTTGCAGATTTCATTAAAATAAGGATCTTGAGATATAAAGATTACCCTGGATTTTCCAAGTTGGATCAATATAATCACAAGAGTGCTTATAAGGGAAAGAGGGAGGCAAGAGAGTAAGGGTCACTGAAGGAGATGTGATGATGAAAGCAGAGTTTGGAGTGATGCAGGGCCATGAGCCAAGGAATGCAGGAAGCCTCTTAAAGCTGGAAAAGTCAAGGAAACAGATTTTTCCCTAAAGTCTCCAGAAGGAATGCAGCTCTGAGACCCATTTTAGAGTTTTGATCTCCAAAACTGTAAGAGAATAAATTTGTGTTGTTTTAAACCACTAAATTTGTGGTAATTTGTTACAGCAACCATAGGAAACTAATATATCACCCCTTTCATAAGTAGGGGCAATCGCTAGAGGAGGTCACTGCTGACCATCTCTGTAATATTAAGACCACAGAGAAATAAAAAGGCAGCTTCTCAAATTTAAGGATCTCTTGCCTTACCTTTTCTAGCTCTTTTCTGCCTCTAAGTAGGCTGAATGAATAGCCACTAGGTTCCTCTTAAGTATCAGTAGAAGCTATCTTTGTTCCCTGAGGGTAATAACTCTTCATTGGAAGTTTTGTGAAAATTAGTTTAGATAATACATGTATGTGATGTTACTTAAAACAATGTCTGGCCAAGAGTAAATGCTAATTATTATGAACCCTACTTATACGATATAAAATCCTGATGGTTGTCACTGAGACAAGTGACTAGACTGAATGAAGTCTAAAGGCTGTATATTTGTTGCACATGTCCATGGCATAAGTATTTTTCTATATGTCACTCATTTAGGTTTCATAACAAAATGGTATTATCTTCATCTTATGGGGAGAAAACTGAATCTCAGGGCATATAAATAACTTACCCAGAAGTGAGAGTGTCAAACCTAGAATTGAAATGTAGGTCATTTGGCTTTAACAGTAAGCTTCTTTCTGAGTCATTGCGAAGACTCTCAGTGCAACAAACCACTAGTCTCTTGAGCACTGATCCCATTTCTAATGCATGATATTTAAAAGGGTGGTAATGGACATGCAAAAGCTGGGAAACACTTTAACATGGAGAAAGCAGAAGACTGCAAGTCAGGAAAAGGGCTCTCATCAAAAACTAAATCAGCCTGTACCTTGATCTTGGACTTTCCAGCCTCCAGAACTGTGAGAAAATAAATTTCTGTTGTTTAAGTCTTCCAATCTCTTTGTGTTTTGTTATGGCAGCCCAGGCAGACTAAGACACTATACAATAGTGATGTCTCCTCTTTTCCTCTTGATATAGTTATTCTTGTTTTTTTTTTTTTTCAAATCTAGGTATTTCAATGTATGTTCCTATAAATATAAAACAAAATCCTTCATTTCATGTCTAACATACATGCATTTATTTCACCAACATTTTTTGAGAGTAGAACCTGTATTGCATGATGAAGTTGCAAAATCAGGAAGGACAGACCACAGGTATTACGGTGGAGCTTCCAGCATAAAATGTAGAGTGTCTGTGTGTTTGTGTGCATATGCTTATGCATGTGTCCATGCATTTATGTGTGTGTGAGATGTGTGAGCAAGACATGAAGAAAAGAAAGAAAGGTGATGAGAGTAGCAGAATTAGCATTACAGATTGAACTGAATACAACTCTGTTTACTTCAGTCTTAGGGAAATATACAATGCTCTGGGGTGAAGCCAGTGAAAAGATGAGAACAAGGGATTTACAGAAGATACTAAGTAGAAAGGACCATAAAGATGCCTCTGCTTTTCCAGACAATTTTCTTCTTAGACTAACACCTGATATTTTAGCTGGCTCCTGAAAAAGCCGCTTCTACTTTCTGATGCTTCAAATAGTTACTGCAACAGAACCAGGGGTCCTCCTCAATTCTGCTGTTTAGACTTGAAGCCCCATATATGAACAGTGATAATTTGAGGAACGATGCAGATCTGTGGGTACTTTAAAGAGAACCAATGAAAAGATTAAGCTATGGATTTTTCCTAGGAGTTAATCTTAACTTTGCAAATAACATGCTTGACTACTGGAAGGCATTAAAGGATTCTTTTTTTTCCTTTTTTCCTAAACTACAGAATTTTGCTTTATCTTGAGAAAGGCCAAGTACGACTCTCACCAGATTTTCCAAACCTGTCTAATTCTTTCCATCCTTAATGCAATTCTGTAGATGTAATCTACCATCGCCTAATGTCAAGGTACCTATTGTCAGCATCCACATTCCAATCATTCTCTCCAATGCCACAGATAGGATCTTGTGACTCCTTGTGTAAAACTCTTCAGTGACTTTCCTTTGTACTCTGTATCAAGTCTTGTGTCTCCTTTCTAGCTATCATTTCATTTTTCAATTCTGCCATTCAGTATATAGTTTACGTTCTTGACTATGATATATGTTTATTTATTTCCTCTTGTCTGTCTCCCTCATAAATTGCAAGCTCCACAAAGACAGAGATTTTGTCCATTTTATTTACTGCTATGCCACCAGAACCTAGAATAGTGCCTGGATATATAATAGGCACTTGATAAAGATTTTTTAATGGGTAAATTAGTAAATATGTTTTAAAAGAATAAATGAGTTAGAATTCCTATACTTATTGGCATGTTATTAAATATATTTTCTTCGGGTTTTGCTTCCATGAATTTCATAATTTCCAGAAGGCTCATATTGGCTCTTCACTACTATATTTAAACTACGACAAAAATAAATCTTTTCTACACACACACACACACACACACACACACACACACACACAAAGTTGCCCCTTAACATCTCTTACCAACTCTATTTATTCTAAAGAATATTTTGATGTTACCAAAAGACTTGTGTGTTGATAATGGCTTGAGTTCAATCAGGTGTTCTTTTTGTGTGCTGCAACCTCAACTATATGGGAGAGTGAGCTGAATTGTCAATAAATACAACTTAAAAAATAAAGAAATTAATACAGATTTTATACCTTTTAAAAATTATTTTTAAATGTTTAGTGCAGGTATCAGTCAGATAAGTTTTTTGAGGGTGTTTTGTTTCATTTTGTTGCCTATTAAATGCCTAAAAGAATTGAATTCATGGATGCAGATATAGGTTTATCTGTAAATGGATAAGTATGTCTGAAATACGTTTGAAGGAATTCTGGGTGGTAAAACCATGCATAGTTTTGTGAGGTCACCTTCCACTGTGGAGATGGAGATGAGAACTTTGTTTATTGATTATTTATAGTGTAATCCCAAGTGTATAGTATAGTCTCAAGTGTAATATATGTGTGTTCTGATTGCTTTATTTTCGTGCAGTTTAGGTCCCACAAATCTGTAGGACTTGGCCCCAACCATTCATGTATCACTTATACACACTCACAGAGTATTATGAGTTATATGTGTATTCCATATACATAGATCTGCAGGTGTGCGACTTGGCCATATTGGAGACTAATTTATAGCCATTGAGAATCAAGTAACTGCCTTTGAAAAGCAGGCTATTAGCAATGAAAATTAAGAATAAAGGAAAGAACAGAGGTACCAATTATAAGCTAGTTGAGCTACTTAATACATGAAGCACATACTCTTTTTTTTAATTTTTTAATTTAAAATTTTTTTTCTAGCTTTTTTGAAATATAAATGACATATAACATTGTGTAAGTTTAACGTGTACAACATGATGATTTATTATACGTATATATTGTGAAATGATTACCACAAAGAGTTGGGCAAAACATCCATTGCCTCACTCACACAATTACTTTTTGTGTGGTGGGATAAGATTCTTAAGATCTACTCTCTCAGTTTTCAAGTACACAATACAATGTTGTTAACTATAGTCACTGGGTCATGTATTAGATCCTGAGATATAACTTAGGAGCTTATTCGTTTTATAATTGGAAGTTTGTACACTTTGACCAAAATTTCCCAATTATCCCAACCTCCAGTCCTTGGTAACCACCAATATGCTTTCAGCTACTGTGAGTCTGGCTTTCTTAGATTCACATCTAAGTGAGATAACGGTATTTGTCTTTCTGCCTGATTTATTTTACTTAGCATAATGTCCTCCAGATTCACCCATGTTTCAAATAACAAGATTTCATTCCTTGTTAATGCTGAATAACATCTATAATATCTACACTACATTCTTTATCCATTCATCCTTTCATGGACACTTAGGTTCTTTCCATGTCTTTAATAAATAATGCTGCAATGAACATGGGGATGCAGATATGAGATCCTGATTCAACTCCTTTAGATATATATCCAGATTCAATTCCTTTAGATATATATCCAGAAGTGAGAGTAGTTCTATTTTTAATTTTTTGAGGAAACTCTATACTCTTTTCCATAATCAATATAATCTATATCAATTAGAGGCATCACATTTCCTTATTTCAAACTATATTCACAAACAAAAGAATGAAACCGGACCTCTATTTTAGAACACTCACAAAAATTAACTTGAAATAAAGTAAAGACTTAAATGTAAGACCTAAAATCATAAAACTCCTACAAGAAAACATAGGGAAAAAATTTTGACATTGATCTAGGCAATGATTTTTTTTTAATATGACCCCAAAAGCACAAGCAACAAAAGCAAAAATGAACAACCAGGATTACATCAAATTAAAAATCTGTCTATGGCCATGCTACCCTGAATAAGCCTGATCCCATCTGATCTCAGAAGCTAAGCCAGGTCAGGCCTGGTTATTACTTGGTTGGGAGACCACTTAGGAAAACCAGGTGCTGTAGGCATAAAAAATAAAAATAAAAATAAGGGATTGTGAACTGACAAGGTCCTTGCAATCTGTGAGGTCAACAAAGGGTTGTGTCACCTAAAAAATTAAAAATAAATAAAAATAAATAAATAAATAGCTTCTGTACAGCAAAGGGAACATTAGACAAAAATAGAAAAGCAACCTATAGAATGAGAGAACATATTTGCAAACTATATATAGAATATGAAGTAATAGCTAAAATATATAAGTAACTAATACAACTCAATACCAAAAATAAATAACCCACAAATAACCCAATTTAAATATTGGCAAAGGGCCTGAAAGCCATTTTTTTCCGAAGACATACAAGTCGTCAACAGGTACATGAACAGGTGCTCAACATCACTAGTCATCAAGGAAATGTAAATCACAATGAGCTAACACCCTACACCTGTTAGAATAGTTATTCTCAAAAGGACAAGAAATGGCAAGTGCTCGGGAGGATGTGGAGAAAAAGGAACCCATGTACACTGTCAGTGGGTACTCTTAAGTTTAGATACTTGATTCTAGAGGTTGGAGAGCAAAAGAAACATTTTTTTTATAGTTTCTAGGTTATATTTCTAAAAATGTCTCCTAATTGCTATTTTCTACTACCTCAGATGTGCATAGGAGTTTTCAGTTATACTATAAATATCAAGACTTCATGATTCTTGAGGTCATATTTCCTACTCCAGTTTTATAAGCAAAATAAAATCTAAACTATTAAGTAGAAGAAAATTCATTGGCTAATGGATGTTAAATTTCCAGAAGCATATCTAGCTTTAAGTTCAGTTTGAGTTGGTGTACAAATGATGTCATCAAGACACTCTTCTCAGACCTACAGCACACCAGAGTCCTCTCCAGAAAGCAAGAAGGAAAGCTCTTCTCTAAAAGTTCAAGCATAAGTCCGACAGAATTAAGTCATTGTAGCCAAAGAGATGCTATGCTCTGGGGCCAATGTGGGGTAAGCATAACTCTCTAGCGGAAAATAAGTAATAGTTACCAAAAAAAAGTGCTGAAGGGATGCTGGTTGGCAAAACCACCTTGCCATTCCTATGAAGTATAGGGAAGGAGATGACAAATATGCCTGATCTAATTGTTTTCAAACTTGGCTTTCTATTAGAATCACTGAGGATGATTTAAATGCATAGGATGCCCATTTGAGCAACTTCTGCTTCAGCCATAATGGAATAACCTAGAACCACACTTATTCTCTCACTAAAACCAACTAGAAAACTGGACAAATATATGAAACAAAATAACTGTTTTCAAAAATGAGCAGTCAGAGAATGACTGTCTCCCTTAGAGAACATGGGGGTCTTAAGGTCATAAAAAGTTTAGTAGATGGGGATCAGCGGTTGTGGAAGCTGAGGTCTTTGGAATTTGCATCACAAAGATTTGGAAAAGAAGGAGGTACATTGGGAAAAATGCTCCAGGAATCTACATATATAGTCTCTTGAGTCCCTTCTTAAATCATAAACCTTGTACACGTAGGTTGAGATTCTACCTAGTTGTCTAAAAAAAGACAACTAGGATGCTTTATTCTGAACAATTTCCAGAATCATAGAGAATTGGAAGAAGTTGAATTCTGGCTGGACAGAGATGAGAGTGCTCACTCACCATCTGTGGCATTTAGTATGGACCCTGTACTAAAGAGTCACTCTTGATGTATAATTAAACAAGCACAAAGTGTTGGTAATGGAAGAAATAGCAGTTATTCTTAATTTAGACAGGACTTGACAGAATCCAAGAGCCAGTTTTTTTCTGCAAGATACAGGACCCAACTTTAAAATTTGGGAGAAAAAAATATTATTGATAATACTATTGATTAGAGAAAACTCCATTACATATTTGTGCTGTGTCAAATTTTACAGTTCTAGAAAGTGGCATTTCTTCCATTCTCCTAATTTAAAAAAAATATATTTTTCTACATTTAATCTAAATGCTCCCTTTCTTGCCCATGCCCATCTCAATAAATTATAATCATATTCCTCCTTTACTGTGTCTGTCATAAATGCCTTAAAGTCTCTCTGAGCATCTTTCTATCACCGAACAGAAAAAGGGTCATCTGTCCTCTGAACCATTTTATTGAAATGTCCTATGGCTTCCGAACCTTCATGAGTGCCTATGAGAGTGTTTTAGTATCATAAAGTAGTAGCTTTTTACAGTACTCATACTTCTTAATTACTATGGGACAGTTACTGCATTGAGCACATGTGCACCTTATCACATTTAATATTAACATTCACCTGGGATGGGAAAGCTTATAAATACTCCTTCCTCCACTGAGGAAACTGAGGCGTAGAGAGCTAGCACGCAGCAGCGCCAAGAGCTTGACACAAGCAGTTTGTCTCCAGAAAACAAGTTCTTTAGCTCCACTACAGATTTGTAAGTACATATTTTGCCTCTTCTTGATTTGAAGCTCCTTGTAGACAAAGCCTGTATCTTTCCATCTTTGTATGCCCTGCACCTAGCATAGTGTTTTGTCTGTAGTTGGTTATTGGCAGACATTTGTTGAATAAATAAATGCATGCATGCATGCATGCATGACAATTGTATCTTTTGAAAGGTAATGATGTTATGACTCATAACCAGATATAAACGATATCTATGAAGTACTAGGTATGTTATTGATGTATTTGGTGATTTTGTGTTTGGCTAAGTAACAGTTTTGTTGAATTGGTTTTGATATTTTTTAGATGATCTCTTTGTGTTCACATTGTGCTAGGAGTTTGAAGCAAAATATACATGTTCATACATAAAATAGGTTATGTTTTCAGAGCTGGCAAATTTAGTGATCAATATTCTAATCATTAAGTATAAAATTCTTTCAGTAGAGTAAGATTTGGTTAATTGAGAGAGAAAAATAAACTAAAACCATTAAAAGGAAGCCTCAGCTTCTCTAGAAGGAAAAAAGCCAGTTCAAACGGAATAAGAAAAAGGATGAAAAGGATTACAGGCAAAACCATAAGCTTTGCAGGCTCAATGACTTTTTATTTGAGTTCATTTTCTTGCACTTAGTTTTCCTTCCTTTAAAACTAAAAATGAATAGAGAATGGCATGGTAATAATGAATTTGAGATTGTGAACTTTTCAACAAACCTACCATATGGTTCGAACAGAGAAAACTAGGCATCTTTTGTGTAAAACCTAGAAGGGAAGAGTGGAAGGAGAGTGATGAATTATCCCAAATCCTTTTTGTACCCCACCTCCCTCCATGGTCAGACTCCTTAACCCCATTCTTTGGTCTCTGGATGTTCCCAGGATGTCAGTCTCTGCAGAGAAGTGCAGCAAAGTAACAAATTACACCATACCATTAACAAAAGTTTAGCATGAAAGACACCAATTAAATACTACTGATCCACTTGTGATTTGAACAAATGTACAATAAACCATAAAAAAAAAAACATTGTTTTTTTAGAGAAATAAATTTTATAACTCTGCATTTGTCTTTATTTTAGAAATCTGGGTTTGCCCTTACAGTGTCTGTGTCAAAATTAGAAACACTAACAATTAAAAATTAAGAGACCTACATATCTAATTTTCTGTCTTAAAGATTAACTGGGAGGAAGAAGGGCCCAGCCTGGGAATTAAATGAGGTTGGTGCTTCACTGCATCAAAGCGCTCAAGTGAGTCCAAGCAAAGCTTGTCCAAGAACCCTGTGCGAGTCATACTCAAGTTTAAAAGCCGAAATTGTTGGCAGAGGAGAAATATTCTATCTCCAGATTCTATTGATGTCTCCTTTTCAATGTCTCTCAAACTAATTTTTTTGCCTGGAATAATTATAATAGACCTATATGGTTTTTTGGCTTCTGGTTTCTTGCTCCTGTGATTAACCTTTCACATTCCTACTAGAGTTATTTTCTAAAACACAAATATGAACATAACCGTTAGCTTTAAAATTTCTAATTCATCACTGTTGCCAAAAGGATAAAATCTAAACATTTCAACCCATTAGAGTATTTCAGTGCTTGGCTTCCCATAAGCAATTTCCCTCACTTTATTCTCACCAGAGTTTAACAGTGCATTCAAAAAGGCAGTCTCCCATATCTCCATGCCGGTCTTCACTATAGTATACCATATTGTTGTTGTGCTAACCCACAGAACCAATTGTATGTAAGTTAAGCCCCATGCAAGCAAAGGCTTCTACAACCACATACTGAGACCCTACCTAGAATCCCACCAAGACTGCCACCATCAAGCCATCTCCAGAATAGAAAGTGGTACACAAGGGGTTACAAAGAATACAGAAAAAAATGTAAAATATGTTCCTGAAACACAAATTTTAATCCATAGTAAATAAATGAGATGAGGTGTGGGGGGCTAGATAGCAAGAGAAGAGAAGGGACAGACTTACTGTTATTTAGGGACCTGATAGAAATGGCCCCTAGTCATTCTTGCTCTTGTTAAAATTGTGTAAAGATTCCCTTTCCACCTAAATTAGTTTGATATTGGTTTCTGTCATTTTTAATCAAAAGACTGTAGGCAAAACAGATTATGTTATGGAATTTGATTCAAAATCTTTTTGAAATTTAGGATATAAGATAAAACTTGAATGAAATTTCGAATTCACAGCAGACCACTCACGCCTTCCTTTTCTCTCACAATAGAACCATTACTATATTGGGGATATTGTTTGAACATATTTTTTCCAGTTTTATTGAGGTATACTTGAAAAATAAAAATTATATGTATTTAAGGTATATAAGGTGATGTTTTGATGTACATTGTGAAATGATTACCACAATTAAAAGCTAATTAACATATCCATCACCTCACATAGTAAACAGTTACATAAGGTGAGGGGAGAACACAGCCAATTTCAAGTACATAATACAGTCACTGTGATGAACATTAGGTCTCCAGAACTTATCCCACATAACTGAATCTTCGTAGTCTTTGATCAACATCCCCACTTCCCTGACCCTCTCAGTGACCATCTACTCTGCTTTTGTGAGTTTGACTTTTTTAGATTCCACATATAAAAGATCATACAATATTTGTCTTTCTGTTCTGTGTCTGGTTTATGTCATTTAGCATAATGACCTCCAGGATCATCTATGGCAAGATTTCCTTTTATGGCTGAGCAATATTCTCCTATGTTTATATAAACCACACTTTATCCATTTATCCATTGATAGACACTGAGGTTGTTTCCATATTTTAGCTGTAGTAAATAATGCTACAATGAACATTAAAATGCAGATATCTCTTTGAGATACTGATTGCATTTTATTTAGATATTTATCCAGAAGTGTGATTGTTGGATCATATGGCAGTTCTATTTCTAATTTTTGAGAGACATTGTCGATCCTGTCTAACATATTTAGTGAAACATTTTATGGAATACTTTTAATGATACATTGGGAAAATTGTTAATACTTCTTCTTGGCCAGTGATAAAATGGAAATTATGTATTAGTATTATTAAATTAGAATATTGAGTGAGTTTTTACAGTGATGGAATGAAATAGTGAAAATAGTTGGTGACGAAAAGTTCTAAAGTATCATTTGGTAATATTTTCATAGACTCTGCCTAAAATGAAATCATTGATGTCTGAATTATTCTACTGAATCATGTAAGTTATACTCTATGCTGGCTATTTCCTATTATACATGAATCCTAACTCAATTTGCAATGCAAATAGAAATGGGAAATTATAATTGATTTCCTTTCTAGCTTTAGGAGGATCATTTGATTTCTGTCTTTTTTTCATCAACAAAATGAGGCTAATACTATCTTGGTCTGTACTGGTACTAAATAATTTTTAATGAATTTGAGTTTAAAATATATACCTTAACTCATTTTGAATGAAAAAAAAACATATTTATACTTATTTCTTTCATACTTTAATTGACAAAATAACTGGATAACAATATTAATATTCATTGCCAACCATTTTTCTTTATTATATTAGCATCATACATCTAAATGTCTTTTATATTTATAGAATTAAAAGCTTATTAGAAGTTATTTCACTGTGTAAGGGTATTATGTATTTATCATCTGAATCTTGACCTCTGTGTCCTTCACTCTTTGGCTGGAACTTTGTATTGATTCAATGTGTGGGGCCCAGAGTTGATTTGGAAAGTCTCCACCTGAAACCACTGGAGAGCTCAAAATTGGAAAATCGAGTAACACCAAACACTGTTCAGGGACATGGATATCCTAAATGCTAGAAAAGGAATCAAGAGAATAGTGAAACCAGAATGGCTAATAAATAGGTATAGGGAGCTGAAAGCCAGCAATCAGTATAGTGTCTGACACTAATTTTTCCATTCAGCCAATAACTGCTGTTTGATATTGCCTGGCACCGTTCCATGCACTGAAGATAGAATAATGAACAAAATGGAAAAACTTACCCCTCTTTAGAGGCTATCATTAGTCAGTGAATAAATAAATGTCTATAGAAGAATGAATGAACAATGCACACTTGCAGAGTATCAAAGCACAGAGATTAAGTGCAAAAGTAGAAGAGAGTAAGAATGGAACAGAGATTCTGACTTTTGTCTTTTACGGGGCAATCTGAACATGCAAGCTGATTTGGAGCCTGATATAAAGGAACAGAAAGGTAGTAGATAGTTAGGATGAAATTTTGTCCCTACTTCTGGAAATAGGTGAGGTGATAAATAATTCAGCAGACAGAAATTTTTTCAGTTTTTCTCCTTCCTTTTGTTTTAATAAGATAGGTCTGAGGGCTCCTTGAATGAGTGGAATCCCTCATAGAAAATCACTGTAAGTCAGAGCCCTCTCAACATACCATACCAGATGGACGTTGTTTCTATTAGAGTTCAACAGTCTTCATGAGTACAAGTCATACTGACACATTCGGTTCAGCAGACCTCCCCTGCCTCTTAGAACATTCTGTTAACCTTCATGTTCTGTAGTCACTAATTTCACAATTGCTATAGTTTCACTTTTATAAAGCAGCGCATTCCTAGGAAACTGTGTTCACTCGCAGCTGGACAATCATATGTCAGCAGTCATAGGAACTAGGATCTCATGGCAATGAGTCTGGGTTAGGAGCTCCCAGTCAGTTATCTTCGTTAAACAGACTTCTGTCACTTTCTTATAATTAAAAGAAATCTCAGTTAGCCCACAGCTATGGGTAATAGGTAACCTTATAAGAGGGCAAAGAAGCTGTATGTAATTATAGCAAATGTTCTTAGTTACCTGAAGCTAACTAAAAACAACTGCCATTGTCTTTTTTTAGCTAAGCAATCAGGTAAAGCAAGAAACCTGCCATTTAGTTTTTTGTTGATCAGACTTCCAAATAATCCCAGAAGATTATAAAATTTAAAATTTTATTTGTATTTTTAAACTAATCTTTTTTTCTAATCAGGTATGAAAATCAACAAAATTTAACTTTAGAAAAATAGCTCATAAATCATCTAAGAAAAAGGAAAATCTTCACATATGCCCATTAAAACTTGTTTGAAACAAATAATTTATTTTATTTAAGAAAATTTTTACTTTAAAATATGCCATAACAATTTCAGCATTTTAATTCTTTGTGGATTTATCTGAAGTATTTATAATACCTGTGGGAAAATATTGTGAGAATTACCTTAAATAATTCATAAAATACAATTAAAATATGTTTTATTATGTGCCAGTTCACAATCCAGGTAACGAAATAAGAAAATATTTGCAATCACCATTTTTATACATGTATAAACAGTTTGTTATCCCCTCAAATCAAGCATGAAAATGATAGATTGAGAATTTAGCAATTATTCGTCTGTTCTCGTGCGCTTGTCTGTGGGCAACTTCCTTTTAGCTTTGTTTTATTCTACACTTATTTTTCTCTTTGATCTTTTTATTGGTAAATCATTCTATTATATAGATCTACTTTGGAATTAAAGGAATGATCTAAATAAAGGCATGTTTCTCAAGCTAGTCCTTTAAAAATCTTCACAACGGAGGCGAAAAGTGTAATTAGCCAATTCCTCCTCAGTGCATGCTTTATGAAGGATGGTTCCCTAACTGTATTGTAACTACACAGTTCGAGTCTTCTGTGAAACTTATACTTGGAAACTGCCTTACACCCATGCAGGGGAGCTCTATGTAGAAATAGCAGTTAGAAGGGCAATCCCCTCTTTCTACGCCCAGGACCGCACTTCATCATCCCCAGAGATATCCTAATACAGTGGCATGTAATTTAATACATAGTCTGCCATTTCAATGGAGCATATTTTACAAAAAAAAAAATTTTTACTCCAATGAACATATGTTAGGCATATTCTATGTGTAAAAGTTTCAGGCAGGGAGAAGCATAATCAATTTTGTGTTTTAAAAAGACTAGTCCAGCTATTGTGTAGAGACTGAGGGAAGTATGAGTAGACATAAGGGAGTATGACTTGCTATGATTGTGCACAAAGAGGAAACTAAGAGAGCTTAAGTGAGAATACATGGGATCCTCTTTCTCATACTCATAACTTTTCATGACTGATCCTTTCACGTGGCTCCTCAGAGACGGTTTTTCGTTACTTCTGGATTCCTAGCTGTGTTCCAGGTTGTTGAATTTGCTGGAAATCTAAGCATAGAAAAATTGATTCTTATAGTAAATTGATACTGTCAAGATAAACTTGTTTGCCCAAAGCTGGAAACCATTATGTGTTGATTGCTTACATATTTTTCTTTTCTTTAATGAATCATAATGCTCCCAGAAAAATTGTCTACAAATAAACTACCAATAAATAAAGTAACCATAATGATAATTTCTGACTGGAGTTCACAGGGGAGAATTAAAATCCCATAGTAGTTGCAAAATACCAATATTTTTTATTTCTGCCTTCTAACAGCTAAGGATTCAGTGATTGAAAAATAAAGCAAATTATTTCTAAAACTTCTAAAAGTAAATGAAGCAAGTTCAATGTTTTTTTTAATTTTCTTTTTTAGAGAAAAACTATCTTTCATTCAAACCTGACATTGTGTTCTTCATTATAATCCTTCTAATATTATGATGAGATTGTTATCTCTATAAATGTAGTTGGAACACATATTGAAAGTCCGGAGGTGTTTGAAAAGAAAATGCTGCAGAGTGGAAATTCATAACCTTTGATTACAAATTGCACAGTATCATTCATTAGAACAAAGGTTTTCTTTCATTATGGAAATGCAGGGATTTAATACAGGTAGAAAGTAATTTTGATGCCCAGAAATATAATACTCTGTGAATAAGCTTCATTTTCCCTGTAACAAGAAAATAATATACAATCTGTCCTTTGTCTTTATAAATAAAAACCCACTCACAGGCATGTGTCCAACCAGACCAAATACAGAAATGGAAATACTATATTTATTCCTGGAATTTTTTATATTTGGATCAGCATATGTTTATCTTTGAGTTACAACCTTTACAAATTGAAATTTGGCCCCACAGGAAATGGAGTGCGCTTTATTTTGAGTTGAAAAACACTGCCTTAGTAGTTTCACCCAAAGTTTCAATTATTCTTTACTGGTGAAAAAATAATTAAAGTAAACAAATGAAGAACAGACTATACAATTATGTTTTAGATGGAAATTTGTATTTCCATATCCAAACCCCGCCTACCTTTCCTCATTCTCCACCCCGCAAAGAGATACTAACTCCTCAACTAGAGGCACCTGCTAAATAGTGATGCTTGTCATGGCATTAGCAAAAGAATGGAGTAATTAAAGCGAGTTCAAGTCTTGATTGTCCATTACTTACTGTGGGGCTTTTATTCTTCCTAAACATTACTCTTTCCATCTTTGAGATGCAAATAATATAAAAATTAAATAAATGTGTACATGAAAATTCTTAGTAAATCTCAATTCATGAAGTTGAAGTAAGTCTTGTCACAATCATTTACTTTCTTTAATGAAAATTCTTTAACCATGCTCTTTTTCTTCTCAGGATATAAAATCACTCTGCCTATACTACAGTATCCCACTGCCTAATTATTAATTTAATCACAACAAATTTAACTTTAGGTGACAAATAGCATAGCTCCGCTATGGAGTGTTCTCTTCATATTTCAATCTTTTAAACACAAGCAATTGCATGTTTATTAAAAATGTGAAAATTATAGAAATTGATTAATTAGAAAATAAAAATATTTTGTGAATTAAAAACGACTGGACCACTTTTAAAGAGAGATACTTTTTATAGATAGATGATTTTACATCTTATATTATTTTACAGTTTACTATCGGTTTATATCAATACATTTGTTCATTCAACTTGCAAACGTTAATTGAACACCAGTAAATGCCAGATAACGAAAATTCCTTAACCATGTTCTTTTTTTTCCTTCTCAGTATATAAAATAACTCTGTACTATAGTAGCCCACTACAGGTATGTCAATCAGTAATCTCGACAAGGTCTACCTAATTAGAATTATTACCATTTCCACATGTAAAGACCTATCTCCATATTAAGATATACCATAATGTGTATGCGCAACCCTCACAAATGGGCATATGGTCTGTTTTTAATGCCTAACACCTAGAGGAATAAAAAAGTAAGTCACAAGTCTCAATATACATGTCTTTCTGTACTTATACAAATGTTCACTAAGTAAAACTTCTAGGTCAAAATTATTAATATTTCTTATTTTACTAGACATTGTCAGATTGCCCTTTAAGACATTGTGCTAATTTAAACTCTCAGAAACAATGTCTTATCATATGATACAGACCTTTTGCTTCTGTGATAAATGAACAGTTAGCTCTCTGATTAAATTTCTGTAACTTTATTAATAATTTTGAGCATTGTCTTTTCTTCATTGATATTTAGGCATTTTATATATTATGGTTATTAGTCCTTTGGTTTCTAGTTATATTGAAATCAATATATGTCTTATATTTGGTGGACTTAGTAAGGCTTCATTACATTAAAGATTTATCTGCAATATTGTATATCCTTCTAAATCAATTCTAAAATAATATTGTTGATATTTTTATAAGAGTAGATTTCATTTCTAGATTAATATAGATTAATATTTTTACAACTTTGAATCATCTGGCTCAAGAATGTCAAGTTTGGCTCAAATAAACTCATAAAAATTCAAAAATAAAAAAAAATGCCTAAGTCTTCATTAGTTTATAGTTTCTACAACTTATATAGTTTTTAAGTTTATTCTCAATAATTTTTTATGGTTTATTGTCATGATAAGTAGGATTTTTTAAATTAAATTTTATTAGTCACTAGACTAAAAAAAATTTTTTTTAAAGTTCTATTAAATTTAAATTTATTTCATTGTTTTGGGTTTTCTAGTTATATTGACTTCAAAATGATTATAGCATTTATTTAAATAGTCATAATACTATTGTCTATATTTGTTAGCAAATCCATAATATTAAATAGCACTGGTTATAAAAGATATTCTTAAGTTGATCTTGACTTTATTTGTAATGCTTTTAGAATATCATCATTAATCCTCAGCATCATATTGACCTTTGTATTTTACATGTATATTTAGTGTGTATATAAGTGTATGTGTGCATGCATAAAGATAAATTAATATTCAGTTAAGAAAGTATTACATAATCCTCACTTATTAAAGATTTTTATTAGGAGAAAATGTTGGGTTTTATCAAATGCCTCTTTAAGGATCTATTTAAGGGATTATATGGTCTTTCTCCATTAATCTATTTTGATGGTTACAGTTATTGATATCCTAATACTGCAATATCTTTGCTATTTAAAAATAAGCTAAACTTGGCCATAATGAATTATTTTCACAATATATTCCTGAATTTGAGTTTTTTTCATTAATTGTAGTGCAATCAACATATATACTTCTCTCATTTGGGTATGTTTGCTTTCTCAGGATTGGTACAAGTGTTACACTGCCTTTATAAAATAATTATGAATCTTCCTTTATTTTGTATTCTGAAATACCTTAAATATTATAGGAATTATGTGATTATTTAAAAATGTTTGGGATTTTTATCACTTCTTAAGTAAATTTTGGTAGTTTGTTTTCCTAGTAAATCAATCATTTTATCTAGGTTTCCAAACATTTAATTTCCTCTGTAGCTGCAATTCATTCCCCTTTTTCAAACTACTTTCCCTATATTTGCTAGATTAGGCTAGCTAGTGGTTATTTATTTTATTATATTTTTATCTGTAGTTTTTATTTCTAACACTAATTTTCACTTTTAATGTTTACCTTTCTCTTTTCCATCAAGTCTTTTATAGAGAATATCTCTTATCTTTAACCTGACAAAAGGTGAGAAGCAGGATAAATTCAAGGAGCTCTTGTTGCTTTAGTAGAGTTGCAATTTTATCCATATTGAAGGAAAAAACATTTTTAGCGAGAATTTTCTAGAGATTAGTCTGATCCTCCTGGCTCCTACAGCCTCACCATAAAGGATATTATCAGTGAACTTTTTTCAGAATTTCATTCCCTACTTTCTTATTAATTTTACTGCTTTCTTGATGCCTAGAGTCTTTTTTGTGTTGATCCCTAACCTGACATTCTATGCCTGAATAAAATATAGGAATAGAAAACAAAGAATCCCCAGGAATATAAATTTGATTTTACTTGTGGCTTTTCTGAAAATCAAATATTCCTGTAATTTTGTGAGTAAGACCTAATTTCTCTTTTCTGAAATTCTTACTAGTTGTGTGACCTTGGATAAATCATTTAACCTCTTCGTACCTCAGTTTCCTCTGTAAATTGGAGAAATCATTGTATTACCTTGTAAGGTTATTAGGATGAACTGATTAGTTAATATTGTTAACATGCTTAGAAGAGTATCTAGCATATCACAGCATATAGTAAGCAGTATGCATATATTTCAGAAAACGTGATCACAGCGGATAGTAGGTAGAATAATTATGTAGGAATTGTTGTTGGCTCATCTCCTTCTCAATTCTGACACATCCTGAAGGTAGGGATTGTTGAGGAAAGGAGCCCAAAAATGGAAAACGCTACTGACTATCTAGGCATTTAAGACAGGCCATTCACTCTTGACCTATGGGCAATTACATCTGAAGCGAGCTGATCATCATGTAGCTGGCTACTTATAACCAATGAGAGCTATGTGCTCCTGTTGTGATTGGTGCCATTCAGGGGGTTGAGTGGGAACAAAACTTTCTCTCAAGATTCTATTTAAAAATAAAAAGTGAAACATTATTAAATCATTTTTGACAGTGCCATATGACTTTGTCCCTTCCCATCTGTTTGCTCGACAAAGACATTGAGATTAGAGCTAACCTCAGCACAGAACAAATCAGTTAAAAGTCCTCAGGCCCAGACAGTTTGCAGTTTGGGAGAGAGAAAGAGCCTTATTAGAAAGAATTCTGATTAAGGAATCTTGGTATTGAGCCTGGAAGAGAATAAAGTCATTTTTTGCCACATTTGCAGATGCTATTTGTGCAAAATGAGGGGGTGGGGTGCAGGATGGGGGGTGGGGAGAGAGAGGACTTTTTAATTTCAAATTGTTTAAAGAATGTTTAAAGAATGCATAAGACTAGGAACTTCAAGATCCTTTATTCAAATTTCACATCCAGTGAGGAGGGGGTGAATTTGTGAGAAAAGAGCAAGAAAGGAAATTAACACATGGTTTGCCGAAATATGAAGCAATGGTTTTTTAAGCATTCACAGTAGGTCAGAAGCACATTTCAGAACTGAATTAAAAGTACAGATACCAAGTTCTGACTAACTATAAATCAAAATTCATATTTTAAAAAATGATAATGTGATCTTGAAAAAGCAATTTGATGTTCTTAAAAAATTCTATATAAACATGTTATTTTGTAGGCTACTTTATACTCTGCAGCATTAGAGAATTGCTATAGTACCCAGAGTATGCAAATAAATCCATAGCACCTCATAGTTTGCACTGTATCTAGTGTTTAAAAAACTCTCTATGGTTATCACTGCATCCTCTATTTCTCTCAACTCTCACCTTCTTCCCCAACCACCCCCAATATCCTCTAGTAACCATTGGGGGTTTCTCCTATCCCCTACTCTTGAAAACAGGTAAGAGCAGAGCACTTCTTTCTATTGCCTAATAATCCTGGTTCGGAAAACATTGTTACGTTACAATGAAGGATAAAGAAGAGAAGGTGCTATGCCATTCTGCTTAGATGATCTCCTCTGTGGCCTGACAGCTTCCCATATTCATTCTTGCATCTATTCTTCATTGTGTTAATGTCTTACAAAGGGCTGAATACCTGAGTATTGAAATCTTACTTTTCAAAAGTCTTAATTGCAAAATATCCACCATACTGGAGTAAAGTAGTTGCAGGAGTCCAACAGTGTTTTAACTTTGATTCAACTCAAGCACACACTGATATTCTTTTTTACATTCTTATTGTACTCCCTCAGTCAATAAATACTTGATTATCTACTGTCTTGCATAAGCTTTGATTTGTCTTTGTCATTCATCTTTGACAAACCAGACTATTAAACTATTAGGAAGCAGGAGTCTTTTGTTGTTGTTTGATATTACTACCTCTCCTTATCCCACCCCCATCCTCAAGCACTTAGCAGAGGTTTAAACATAACGTCTATAGGCTTTAATACATTTTTGGGGAACTGATCTGAATCTATACCCAGCAGATAAAATCTACAACTATTATCCTAATTTTTCCAAAGCTGAAATTGACTCTTCGAAAAAGTTTACATATTGAAATTCTTATTTCTGAAATTATGAATGTCATTACACTAAATCCTGGAGCCATAAGAATCTCAATAGTACTTATTAAAACATCCTATTCTCAGACTCCTCCTCTGGAAGATTCTGTTACAGTGGAGTTGTATTGATCCCAAGAATTTGTACCTTTAACAAGCATTCCAGGGTTTATAGCCAAGTTTGAGAAACACTATACCAGGCAAAATAAGCTTACATCTGGGAAGTTCTGAAAAAAAAATGTATTTCTCTCATTCAAAATAATATATATCATTCACACCCAAGCTCAAAGGAAACAACAGATATTTCTATAACTTAACACCCTTTATACAATTATTACAGGACTTTAAAGATAAATTTTCAGAGGATTGCAAACTAATTTTATCTTTTTATCTATCTATCCATCCATATACCTGTCTCCATTCATTTGTTTGTCTGCCTACTTACTCATCTGTTTATACATCCCATATGTCTATTAATAACCTTGTTAATTTAAGACATTTCTGCACAAATAGTTTATCCTAAGTTAAGCATATGCTACAACAAGAAGTCATAATGAAAATTATCAAAACTAATGTGATCCAAAAGCTTTAAGAATTACCTTTTATTTCACTGAGTGTTTGTTTGGATTGAAATATCTCTTGGGACTCTGAGTTGAATTGTTTATTGCCTTTTTATAAGTAATTTGAGTAATCTAATCATTTCTGTAATTAGAAATATTTACTTGGTGTTGACTCTAAAGCTTTATTTCATCACCAATCCTTCTCTTTATATGTATTTGTTTTATGCTAAATATCTCTTTTGCCTTGATGTTTATTTTACCTTTCATAGATAAAACTAAAAGGAAAACTTCTTTCTTCCTAGTCATTACTCAATCCACATTGAAAATGTTAAGCAATTTGATTCACTATTTTATCTCTCTATTAATCCATTTAAGACTTTTTGCTCATTTACCTGCTCTTTCCAATTTACTATACTGCTCTGATCCTCTGCTACTTGTAGCTGAAGAAATGTCATTTTACTAGACTTCCATACAAAAGGGATTATCAACTTCAACTGTGAAATATCTGTGCAAAATATCCCAAAATAGCACTTGTCCTTTCTCCATCTAAAGTGTTTGATTGGCTCTTCCTTTACCAGTCGTTAGAATCTACAATTGACTTACCAGTTTTGCTTCTTTAACTCCCTAGGACTTTGAATTTAGATTCCCTTAAATATTACATTGGGGCAATGAGCTTAAAGAATCTATTATAGATATTGAGTTTGGGATTTTTTCCCAAATTTACTGTTTGTTGTTTCAGTTATAGAATATGAGAGCAATTTCTGAGTAGGACTTGCTCATCAATCAGTTGGAGCTTCTCGAGGTGAGATCTGGACAAATAGCTAATTAAGAGTCTCACCCTTAACTTTGCAATTTCAGAAATTCAGTTTTTGCCAATGCATCTGGGATTGATCAAATTGAAATCTACTTGAATAGATTTTCAATAGCAACTCCATATAAACTCCATATAAGCCAGATAGAAAGTTGTTAATCCATAATTAGAATTAAGACTGCCAACTGAACCACAATTTTTATATCATCTGGTCAACAAACCCACTCCAGTTATGAAAACCAAAATGAAAGGCAAAGTAGAAGTTTACTTAATGAATAGGGAACAAGATAAATGGAATTGTTGGTGGGCTAAAGGGCCAGTGTTCTTAACTTATCAGATGGAATCATAAATACTTTGATGTATTTCTGCCAATCAAACCAAAATCCTCAGGACAGAAGGGTCAGAGAATTCTTTCCTTAGGTTAAGGTTAGCCATTCACTAATAAAATGAAATACACTTTACTCCATTTCATTGGCTTAGTCTTTCTTTAGATATATAAATATTATTGATAAGGTGTTTGCTTTCTTTGACATTAATCATCTTATTTACAGTTTGTTTCATAATCCAGACCCTCTATTATATACATGAAATACATTGTTTAATTCTAAACAAAAAATTCCCGTGAGATTTTTAGAGAAAAGTGAAGTCAAAAGGTTAAATAACTAACCCAATGCCACACAGCTTGTAGCTAGGATTCACATCCAGATCTATCAACACTAAAACCCATGACTAGATTTTTTTTTTTTTGTCTATTTAAAATACTTTAAACACTACTCATATTTGATTTCATGTGTTGGTTTGACTGCTTTCACTCTTAGAGGGTGAACTTCTCACTGTTGTGGATGATCTAATGCCTTTGTTGCCCCAGTGGCACTGGGGGCTTCGGTCCTTTCCGTAGATGTACTAAAGAATTACAGATCAGTGAAGATGAGGAAAGATAAGATTTATTGAAATATGTTTCAATAGAGAAATAGGCTATACCAGAGAGGGCGATAGCCTTGTAGAGGTGGGGAGATCTGTCTTATATTCAGGCCGTGATGGGTGGTTACAAGAGTAGTGATAGCTGATGGATGTGTGAGGTCATTTTGATTGACAGTTGGCTATTATATAACCTATTGTTAACTGTGCATGTTTCTTCCCAGAATTCAGTCTGTTATAATTAGATTTTTAAACTTCCAGGTATACGCATGACATTGTAATGATGGTATAATGAGCTGGGTGAAAAGAAGGTCAGAGTACTCCTTACTGCACAAGCATTTGTTGCTGGCCTAAACTGGTTGCTATGCTATGGTCTTTTATATCCTTGTACTCCAGGAAGTAGAGGTATTGTTAGCTGAAAAATTAGTTTTCCTCTGGGAGGTCCAAGGGGCAGCCTCTTGGGTTGGGCTATCAGTGTCATTTCTACAGTTACTAAGCCGAGCCTTTGCTTCCATCGCTTATGGCTATCTAACTACCTAAAAAACTTATTAGAGATTTCTAGAACCACCTTATCATTAGCCATATACATTCACAATGTATAGTATATCGCTTTAATTGTCACAGGGGAAGGAAGTGGACCCAAATCAGTTTTAAAGAAAGCAATTGTTGTGAAGTACACAAGAAAAGTAAAAAGTTAGGCAACAAAGGTACTTTCTGGTAGTAACCCATCTGTGAGATTCTTCTTGAGCTCATGGTAACCTGGAAATGTGCTAAAGTGTATCTTTTTTTCCTTACAATTTTCCAGTGAGAATACTACTTCGCTAATAATTCTAGCTAATGATTATTCTTGACAATGAAACACCATTATATGAATAAACTAACAGGAGATTTGGAAGTATTTCTTGGAGTAATCAAGCCTACAGAAGTTAATATTACAAAACAATACAAAATGACTCTTGGGTCACTTGAAGTATTACATAATGAAGAATAATGGTTTTATATGGACATTTATTTTATGTGGGTTTTCCCAAGCATTGCAGGACACTAAACATCCCTGGCTCCTGGCTGCTAAAGGCTACTAGCTTCCTTCAATCTTGTGACAACTAAAGTTCCTGTACCACATTTGCAAAAACCCATCCTGTGGTTGTCAATTCTGTCTCCAGTTGACAACCACTGAAAGGCAAGAGTATGGTTAGTAAAGAGAACATTTCTAAGAATTCTAAAATGAGGGCCAAGCCCATAATTTCAGAAATATTAGTGAATGAAAGCTTGTTCTGTTTCTCAATTCCAACTAATCTCATGACAGAGGTAAGTTCACCTTTCTCTAATCAACTAAAAAGAACTTCGTTATCCATGTTGAATAGCTGTGGCAATTTTCTACGTTAGGATACTGAACCAAATATTTATTTGAATATGACTGGTTTGGACTCAAGATCATATACTTCCGATATGAACTTTAATTTTATATTGTTGATGATTAATGATTATATTAATTACATTATGAAAAAAATTAACAAAGAATATTTTTTATTTAAGAAAATAATCTTGATTCTTCTATGTGCCAAGCCTTATAATAGGTGTCACTGTAAGAAACATAGAAACCTGTAGAGAATTTTTATGAAACTTTATTTGAGCCAAACTGACAACATATGCTTTTGAGCAGATCTCAAAAGCTCTGAAGAATAACAGTTTTGCAGCTTTTTTTATGCATTTGAAATTAAGGAGGAGGCATAAGGAATATTGAAGAAAGCAAGGCATAGATTGTATTACAGGGTAGTTAAGAAGACTATGTGCTCACTTGAGAGTTAACACCCACTTTATGGGGTATTTAGGCATTTCAAAGATGTGTTAAGTTAACCTAGATGCACAAAAACAATGAACAGAGCTGGCTTAAAATCTTTCACTAAAGTTACAGGGGTGTGACTACCCAACACAACCTTCCCAGTTAAGAGTTTATGATCAGATCACCCTCTGAAGTTACTTTCCATAGAACCCCCCCTTTTATATTCACATGTGCATTAGATATGCATACATGACTGTGAATCACTCTGTCCTTGTGGAGCCTATAACATAGAATGTAGAATATTAACCAAATAATTACCAGATAGTTTGCTAAATAATATGGAAAATATATGTACAAAAATGCCGTGGAAAAATTCAGGGAGTGGGGAGTTAAAAAGAGCTTCCAAGGTATTTGAATAAGGTTTTGAAGTATGAGTAGAAGTTTGTCAAATGGAAAATGGCTCACAATGAAAGACAACTTTATGGGTAAAGGCACAGAGGTATTAAATAGCAGTGGTTCAGTTAGGGTGGAATTGAAAGAAATGGCAGGAAGTAAGACTTAAATGATGAGTGTGCCTTCAAAGGAACAGGTGATAAATATGGCTTTTCTTTGGTAAATATGTAACCTGCTGAGAAATTATAGGTGACAATGACAGGTGATTTAATTAGTTTGTAAACTTTAAATCATTCTATCATATGCATTAATTATATCTGGTCTTCCCAGTAAACACCTCAGAATTTGGGTTATAGATTAAACTCTTTATTTTTGGAAACTTGGAGGGAAAAAGTGTTTCTGGTTGCCAATGGTCAGATTGTCCTGCCCGCTCTAGGCTCGATATCTGCAGGGAACATTAAGAAGTTTCTACACTAACACAGCAGTTTCATTTTCTTCTGTCTTGTGATATCTGCTAGTTTTTGCATCCAACTTTTTCGGTCTTTAAGATTTAGAACTTTTTCGGTCTTTAAGACTTTTCTTAGAACATTAAGATTTTGTTTTGCTCTAGGAACCAAGGTTACCTTGGTTGTGTGTGTGTGTGTGTGCGTGTGTGCGTGTGCGCGCGCGCACACACACACACATGCACACACATGCACACCATTCTCATGTAAAACCAATTTTTATTTTAAAGACATTTCAAGAAATTTAAGAAAAGTGCTGGTAATATGAATTGAAGGGTATGGCATAAATACTTTCACTTAATAATCATACAACTAAATTTTATCCAACTGCATTAATAAATGAGTTTAGTGGTCTTTTGGATGACTCATATTGACCCAATTTTTGCCTTTTCCCCCAAATAGAAAGAGATATCTGTATGCTTATACTTATAGTGTTCACTGTATTTCCCCTCACTTTTTAAATTTTGTGATACATGGAAATGTGCATATTGAAATTAAGAAAGGTATTTTGTAAGTAATTTCTGTAAAATTTTCTGGCAATAAAATTTCTTTACATTCTAAATTAAATCTCACAATAGGAAGAAATAAATTCACTGAGAAGAGCCAAGTAAAGAACCTAAGCCTTTCTATTGTTAACCATTGAAAATGCTTCACTCTGCCCATTTAATTAAAATCTATATTTTTCTTATCAGTTTCGTATTCTGCATTTGTACTCCAGTAAATATCTAGTAATGCATCCAATCTGGTGTCATAATTGGATAAACAGAAAAAAGGAATAAATTTAAAAAGGATATATTCCACAATATAGAATATATAAATAAGGCTATATGTAACCTGTGTTTTAACCAGCCCCAGAAATCTGTTAGAAGCTTTCTTTCACCCAGAAAAAATTACCATTGGTCAAGGTTATGACTCTGGTGACTTTTTTAGTAATAACTGAGATGCCAATATAGTTATTGCAAAGGTCAAGACCCTGCATCTCTGAGTTGCACAATTGTGGTTCTCACTCTACCATGGCAGATAATGATGCACTCAGCAGGGCTGCTCTAAGTTTTTTTGATACTTAACCTGAAAAATAGCTTCAGGCATGATTGAGCAAACCACTACCTCCTAGAAGCCAGGCCTTTTTAAGGATCACAGATAACTGAAGGGACAAACTTTCAGTGAAATTGACCATTAGGGGAGAAATAACCCATCATTTTCTTGGACAAATAATGGTTCTTACATATTGGAGACGGGGGCAATACTTTTCTCACCTTCCTGTGCCTTGATTTTTCATTTGTGAAATGTAGGGGAAGGTTTTATTTTTTGGAATTCCAATTTTTTGCAAACTTTATTGATATAATCATTAAAAATGACCATGAACATATTAGTTTATATAAATTATTTAGGATTATTATATAATTTATATGCTTGTTAATATTAGCTTCATTAACTTTTTATATGATGCTCTTAAAAGAGGTTCAAGAACATGAGTACTATTACAAAAAGAAATGGAATAGAGTTCATGATTATTTTAGTGAGTCACTATAAAATAACTGATTTTCAAAGCTATGCTATAATTCTTAAAGACTGGGAACAATGAAAGAAAATTATATCATCTCACTATATCACTTATCTTGGATTCAAATATGAAAAATGACCGCATGAAAAAAAATGCATCAATTCTGCATTTTATAAGAGCAGAAATTTTAAAAATTTAATTTGCAGTACTGTCATTGACTGATTGTATTAAAGACTTCTTTCTCTGTCTCTCATATAATATACATGTAAACAAGGCACATTTTATAATCTTTAGCTATGTCTTTTAATAGAGAAAGAGATTTTTAAATTATTGCAGATGCTATTGCAGTAAAAACAAAAGAAAAATGAGTCCAGGGAGAGAGACTGAGCAGTGTTTGAAGTTAATTGATGATTCGTTTGCCCTTTAATGTTTGGAGAAAATCGCTAAAGTTAGATGGCAAAAACCAAGGGTCTTGTGTCAGATACGTCTAAGTTTACACCTCAGTCACTGGTTACTTTGATTTTCGTCAGAATGATCTTGAGCAAGTTGATTAATTTATCTGAAATTTATTTTCTTTACCTATAAAATGGGGATGATATCTACCTTCCACAGTTTTTATAAAGAGAAACTTTATCATGTACATGAAGCATTTAGCAGCAAAGAGCTTGGCACTCAGTAGCTAATAGTAGCTATAAATCTTGGAAGAATTTTATTTCTATTTTTTGAAAGCATATAATTCATGAAACAGAAAAATACTCTCACATTGAGTTTCTTGTGTTGAGTTGTCTAATTATCTAGGTATGAATGATTTACTTTGCATTAATTCTCTGGAAGGTCTTCCTCTCACCTCATAGAACCAAAGATATACCAGAATATTTTTTAAGTAAAGAAAAAATATCAATTTTATCATTGGATCAAATTTGATTATATCTATCTCTAATTTTTTGTTTTTTAAGTAGAGAATTCCATTTTAATTTTAATTTTTCAATTATAGGTGACATTCAATATGATTTTATATTAGTTTCAGGTATACAGTACAGTAGTTAAACATTTATATAATTTATGAAGTATTCTCCCAATTAGTGCAGTACCTACCTGGCACTATACACAGTTATTACCATATTATTGACTATATTCTGTATGCTGGACTTCACATCCCTGTGACAATTTCGTAAATACCAATTTGTACTTCTTAATCCCTTCACCTTTTTCACTCAACCCTCCAACTCCCCTTTTATCTGGCAATCATCAACCTACTCTCTAAATCTATGAGGCTGTTTTGTTTGTTCATTTATTTTGTTCTTCAGATTCCACATATAAGTGAGATCATGAGATTATATGGTATTTGTCTTTGATTTATTCCACTCAACACAATATCCTGTATGTCCATCCATGTTACTGAAGATTGTTAGATTTCATTCATTTTATGGTTGAGTGCTATTCCATTGTATATATGTACAACACCTTTATCCAATCATCTGTTGATGGACACTTTTATTGCTTCCATATCTCAGCTATTGTAAATAATACAGTCAACATAAGGATGCATTTTTTTTTTCAAATAACATTTTGGTTTCCTTCACATAAATACCCAGAAATGAAATTGCTGGATCATAAGGTGGTTCTAGTTTTCATTTTTTTAAGACCTCCAAACTGTTTTCATAGTGGCTTTAACAATTTGCTGTGCCATCAACAGAGCACAAGGGTTCCCTTTACTCCACATCCTCACCACCACTCATTTTTTTATTTATTGATGATAGCCAGTCTGACAGGTGTGAGGTAATATCTCATTATGGTTTTAATTTGCATTTCTCTGATAATTAGTGAAGTTGAGCCTGTTTTTTATGTCTATTAGCTATCTATATGTTCTCTTTGGAGAAATACCTATTCAGGTCTTCTGCTCATTTTTCAATTGTATCATTTGTTTATTTTTTCAGTGTTGAGATGTTTGAATTCTTTATAGATGTTGATCTATTAACCCCTTATCTGATATATCACTGGCAAATATCTTGTCCCATTAAGTAGGTTGTCTTCATTTTGTTGATGGTTTTCTTTGCTGTGCAAAAACTTTTTAGTTTGCTGTAGTCTCATTTGTTTATTTTTTTCTATATTTCCCTTGCCTGAGGAGAAATATCAGAAAAAAAAATATTACTAAGAGCAATTTAATAGAATTTGCTGCCTTTGTTTTCTTCGAGGAGTTTTATGGTTTCGGGGCTTACATTTAAGACTTTAATTCATTTTGAGTTTATTTTTGTAGATGGTATAAAATAATGTTCCAGATTCATTTTTTTGCATGTATATTCAGTTTTCCTAACACCATTTGTTGAAGAGACTGTATTTACTCCATTGTATATTCTTGCCTCCTTTGTCATAGAAAATTATTATATAGGTATGGGGTTGTTTCTGGGCTCTCTATCCTGTTCCACTGATCTATGTGACTGTTTTTATAGATTGCTTTGGGTAGTATGGACATTTTAATGATGTTAATTCTTCTTATCCATGAGCACAGGATAAGCTTCTGTTTCTTCGTATTTTCTTCAGTTTCTCTCTTCAGTGTCTTATAAATTTTCAAGTACAGGTCTTTTTCCTCCTTGGTTAAATTTATTCTGAGGTTTGTTTGGGTTTTTGTTTGTTTTGATGCAGTTGTAAATGGAATTGTTTTCTTAATTTATTTTTCTGATACTTCATTATTGGTGTATAAAAATGCAACTGATTTCTAAATATTAATTTTACATCCTGCTACTTTACTGAATTCACTTATCAATTCTAATAGTTTTTTGGTGGAATCTTTAGGGTTCTCTATATAGTATCATGTCATCTTTAAATAATGACAGTTTTACTTCTTCCTTTCCTATTTGGATGAATTTTATTTCTTTCTCTGACCTGATTGTTTTGGCCAGGACTTATAATAAGATGTTGAATAAAAGTGCTGAAAGTAGACATCCTTGTCTTGTTCCCGATCTTCAGAACACTTTTAGTTTTTCCTCATTGAGCATGATGTTAGCTGTAGGTTTATCATCTATGAAGTTTATTATGTTGAGGTATGTTCCCTCCCACTTTGCCGAGAGTTTTTATTACAAATGGATGCTGGATTTTGTCAAATGCATTTTCTGCATTTATCGATATGATGATCTTTCAATTTGTTAATATGATGTATCACATTAATTGATTTGTAGATATTGAAACAACCTGGCATTCCCAGAAATAAATCCAGCTGGATCATAGTGTATGACCTTTTTAATATATTGCTGAATTAAGTTTCCTAATATTTTGTTGAAGATTTTTGTATCTATGTTCATCAAGGATATAGGCCTATAATTTTTTCTTTTAATGTCTTTGTCTGATTTTGGAATCAGGGTAATGCTGGCCTTGTAAAGTGATCTTTGGAGATTTTCCCCACTTTTAATTTTTTTGGAATAGTTTGAGAAGGATAGGTGTTAATTCCTTGAATGTTTGAGAAAATTCACCTATAAAGCCATCCAGTCCAGGACATTTGTTTGTGGGGAATTTTTTGACTAT
>NW_011888942.1:2640034-2640328 GCF_000151845.1 Pteropus vampyrus
AGAAGGATAGGTGTTAATTCCTTGAATGTTTGAGAAAATTCACCTATAAAGCCATCCAGTCCAGGACATTTGTTTGTGGGGAATTTTTTGACTATCGATTTGATTTGGTTAGTAGTAATCGGTAAGTTCAGATTTTCTATTTCTTCTTTACTCAGTCTTGGGAAATTGCATATTTCTAGAAATATATCCATATCTTCCAGACAGTCCAATTTGTTTCTGTGGTGTCAGTTGTCACTTCTCCCCTTTCATTCCTTACTATATTTATTTGGGTCCACTCTTTTTTCTTGATGAGTC
>NW_011888942.1:2642862-2645373 GCF_000151845.1 Pteropus vampyrus
TATTTATTTTATTTTATTTTATTTTATTTATTTATTTATTTATTGCTATTCCCATTGAGTGTTCTCTGCTACCTTGTCTTCCAAATCGCTGATTTGATTCTCTGCTTCATCTCATCTATTGTTGACTTCTTCTAGTGTATTCTTCATTTCAGTTATTATAGTCTTCATTTCTGACTGATTCTTTTTTATGGTTTCTTTGTCCTTTTTCATGCTTACTATCTCTCTGTTAAAGTTCTCACTGAGATCATCTATCCTTCCCTTAAGTTCATGGAGCATCCTTATAACCAGTGTTTTGAACTCTGTACCTGGTAGGTTGCTTGCCTCCATTTCATTTAGTTCGTTTTTCTAGAATTTTCACCTGTTTTTTTCATTTGGGACATGTTTATTTGTTTCTTCATTTTGGCTGATGCTCTGAGTTTATTTCTACATATTAGGTAGATCAGCTACATCTCCCAGTGTTAGCCAGATGGCCTTATATAATATATGTCCTGTGCGACCCAATGGTGAAGTCTCCCTGTGGCCCTGGGTGATTCAAGAATGTCCCTTGTACGGGTTATGTGTCTTGATTGTTGTTGGCACATCAGTGCATGGAATTGACTCTCAGGCCACTGGCTGTGAGGATTGATCACACCCACAGTATATGAGTTGCTGTGTAGGGGCTGACCCCATGGAGTGGGATTCACCCTAAAATGGGCTCGTGCGACTATTGAGACCAGCCGGTGGATATGCCGCTTGTGGGGCTAATCAGATAGTGCTCTGTTGCAGCCTAAAGTTGGTTTCTTTGTGTATTGGCTCTGAGGCCCTTTAGGAGGTGCTCCTTGCAGGCCAAGGTCAGCAGCTGCCTGTGACTGGCCTGGGGCTACCTGGTAGGAACTATAACGTGGCCCACTATTAGTCTCAGCCTATGCTAGACTTGGAGGCATGTGGTTGAGGCTACACTGTGAATCAAAGCTAGCTGCCACCAGTACCAGGCCTGGGGCAGCTCATCAAAATGCTTAGAGTACCCAAGTCTGATGCCACCTGCCGGCTGACTGTAAGGCTGAGCCACTGAAAGAACTTCAGGCAGTATTCGGATTGGTGAGGCAGGGTCCCAGAGAATCACTACAGTGGGGCTAATGGTGTTGCCCAGGTTAATGCAGATTCAGGTGTGGCACCAGTACTGAGCTTAGGCCACTTGCAAAAGTCTCAGATTACACTGAGGGCAGTCTTCACCCACATAGGCCTCTGAGGTTTGTCCAGGAAAAACAGCTGCTTGGGTCAGAGCTTGTTGCCTCTGGCAGTGCATGAATGGGTGGGGCAGGATCCCAGATAATCATCAGGGTGGAGCTAGTGGAGTTCACCAGGCCAATGCATATTTACTTCTCACCATGTTGGGGGTGGGCTCAACACAGAAAATATAGTGCCTGCCTGTAGGCTTCACAGGAGGAGAGCTTAACAGAAGGATAATATCAACTGTCCCTCCAGCCCTTCCCTGGAGTCATACAACTCAGTCTTTGCCTATACATCTCTGGCATCTCTCAGGTCACTGTCCCTCCACCAGAGCTCAGGGTGAATACCTGCCAGTGAGTGAGTCTATGCAGGCCCTTTAAGAGAGTGTCTGGATTTTCAGCAACCCTCTATCTCACTTGGATGGTTGAAATTCCTGCTAATTTTCCCAGCCGGATATTGTGGTTACTCCTCTTCCTGGCACTGAAACTCTGGGAGCCTGGTGTGAGGATGGGAGCCTCACTCCTCAAAGGAGACCTCCACAGCTGAGATATTCCTCTTGATGTTTAGCTGTCACCTACAGGTGCAGGCTTGTTTTGCATCTCCACCTCTCCTACCACTCTCAATGTGCCCTCTTCTTTATATCTTTAGTTATAGGAGTTTTTTCCACCAGTCTTCAGGTGATTCTCCAGGTTGATTCTATGATTTAGTTGTAATATGGTTATGGGAGGAGGCAAGCACAGCATTTACCTACTCTACCATCTTGACTGGAACTTCTTCTTTATTTAAATGATCAAAGGTTTAAAAGGTCATATGTCTACCATTATAAAAACTAATTTTTCACTTAATGTAACAGCAACTAAACAAATATGTCATTTAGAAAGATATTTCCTATCAAAGATCTATTAGCTTTTTCATGTTAAAAAAATTCCGGATAAGATACCAATAAAAATATATTTTAAATTATTAAAAATTCTAGGACTATGGCTCATTTAAACCTAATATTCCAGACCCTATATATAAGTGACAAAGACACAAGAACATTAATAAACCAGCTTGCTGAAAAGAAAATCATGGAGGTTAATTCTGACTGCTTGCCTTTAAATAAATTTTTTAAGAGCAGAGTTGCTGGGAAGATGTGCAGGACCACTTTAACTGCTAAGTACTTTTGCCTTCCCCCAAAATTTTAACTTAAAAAAATCAAATTAGTATCTGTTTAATTAGATGTTACAACTAACATTCAGCTTGTATACAATTATATTAAATTTTATTAAATTACGTTAAATGTGTATTAGGGTTCTCTAG
>NW_011888942.1:2645833-2662245 GCF_000151845.1 Pteropus vampyrus
ATTCTCCAGGTTGATTCTATAATTTAGTTGTAATATGGTTATGGGAGGAGGCAAGCACAGCATTTACCTACTCTACCATCTTGACTGGAACTTCTTCTTTATTTAAATGATCAAAGGTTTAAAAGGTCATATGTCTACCATTATAAAAACTAATTTTTCACTTAATGTAACAGCAACTACACAAATATGTCATTTAGAAAGATATTTCCTATCAAAGATCTATTAGCTTTTTCATGTTAAAAAAAATTCCAGATAAGATACCAATAAAAATATATTTTAAATTATTAAAAATTCTAGGACTATGGCCCATTTATACCTAATATTCCAGACCCTATATATAAGTGATAAAGACACAAGAACATTAATAAACCAGCTTGCTGAAAAGAAAATCATGGAGGTTAATTCTGACTGCCTTCCTTTAAATAAATTTTTTAAGAGCAGAGTTGTTGGGAAGATGTGCAGGACCACTTTAACTGCTAAGTACTTTTGCCTTCCCCCAAAATTTTAACTTAAAAAATCAAATTAGTATCTGTTTAATTAGATGTTACAACTAACATGCAGCTTATATACAATTATATTAAATTTTATTAAATTATGTTAAATGTGTATTAGGGTTCTCTAGAGAAACAACCAATAAGCGAGTTCTATATTTTTATTAAGTATATTTATTACACATATGCTTATTACAATAATTTATTATAAGGAGTTGGTTCATGCAACTATGGAGACTGAGAAATTCCAAGATCTGCAGTAGGCAAGATGGAGAACCAGGAGAGTTGATATTCTCAGAGTTCCAGTCTAAGTCGGAAGGCCTAAGAAGCAGGAAAGCCAATGATCTAAGTTCTATAGGAGTTCAGGTCAAAAGGCATGAGAAAGGCAATGTCCCAGCTCAAGGAAAATCAGGCAGATAGTGAGTTCTTCCTTACTCAGCTCTTTTATTCTATTTAGGCCTTCAAGGAAAGGGATGAGTGCCATCCACATTGAGGAGAGCAATCTCCTTTACTCAGTCTATTGATTTAAATATTAATCTCCTCCAGAAATACTCTCACAGATGCCTCATAAATTTTAACCAAATAGCTGGGCAACCTGTTGCCCAGTCAAGCTGACAGATAAACTTAACCATCGCAAGTCCATCCCTTGACATCCACACACATCTTAAACTATAAGTAATCTCTAAATAAAGACCATAACAAAGTTATAATTCCACTAATGTAATAATTTTCCTGCATACAACCAAAAACATACTAACCACTTTTCCAGGAGAGGAATTAAAGCCCTTGCGAGTTTTTTTTTTGTTTGCTCTGCTTCAATATCCCATAATTTAAATACTATGATATAAAATTAACAATGCTTAAATAGTATGACATGCATGTTATATGACATGACAAGAGAATAAGAGAATGAGAAAAACAAAGATTTTTATACAAAAATAACAAAATAAGGAAGAAAAAGTCATTGGTCATATCACATGGTCATAGCTGGTATTTATAATTACCTTCTTCTACTACTTATTCGGTATTCCCTTTGCCTTCAGCAAACACTTCAGCTGATCATGGTTCTTTACCTGGTGAGGTGACCCAAATCTTCATTCTTAAATAGTCTTGGACATTTGTAGTCCTGCCTGAGCTGGGTTGTTGTAATTTTCCAGTGACCTTAATCACAGGGCTTAGTGATACTGAGAGACAACCTAAGGAATCTCCTATTTCCAGACATACTCTTTCTTTTCTCCATTGTAGGGTAGTAGTTCAATTTCCTCTTAGGAGTCAGGGTTACTCATCCCAGCCACCACAGTAACTCCCTTCTTTTCCTATTTGTTAAAAGGCAAGAGTCCAAAGTGGCCAGGCAGCACCTTTCCATTCCAATAAAATCATTATATCTTCTAGTGAAAGCATTCTTACTTTTGGAACTAAGACTTCTAGGCTAGCAGGGCATAAGGTCACAGAAATAGAAAGCAAAAAGGTTGTTAGTGAGTCACTAGAGGTAATAGTGTTTTCACACCTATTTCTACCCCTTGATTCCTGAACCCATGAATTCTGGCTGTGGGAGAAACAGCACCATATATTGGACACTGATTCAAAGCATACACAGCCTTCTGAAGAAGCTTGCCCAACTCCTGCAAATACTTCCAACTAGCTGGCACTATCACTGAGGCCATCTTCAAAAGGCCATTCCACCACTCTATAAGATACCTGCTTCAAGATAGCATGGGGAACATGCTTAGACCACTGAATTTCATGAGCACAGGCTTATTGCCACAGTTCTGATGACTGAGACAGCTACTAAGTTTAGATTGATGGGAAGGTAGTGTATGCAGTGTGGAACCATTGAACAAAGGGATGATTCATGTCCTGGGTGGGATTAAATGGGACAATGTGAGATTTCATCATGCTACTCAGAAAGGCACACAATTTAAAACTTAAGAATTCTTGACTTCTATAATTTTCCATTTAGTATTTTCAGACCACAGTTGACCACAGGTAACTAAAACTACAAGAGGTGAAAACATGGATAAATGAGGAATACTATATTAAAATCTTCCTCTGCTGAGATCACCTTTTGGTGAGCATTCACATGGGACGCAAATGTGTATTTTTGCCCAAAGAGGTCTATACACATACCTTTTCCTCAAATTGCCTTGTCAGTTTTCAAACCATGTTCCTTTAAAAGTCTCTGATCACCTATCCAAACTATTGGCCATAACCTCTGAATCAGTATATAATTGCACATCTTTACATTGCTCCTTCCAAGCCAAGTGCACAACCAGAACTCAAAGTTCCGCCCACCGAGGGGATTTCTCTTCACTGTTCTTCAGGGATGTCTTAGAAATGGGCTGGAGTGCCCATGTTTGAGTGGTGCCTTCATATTGTGTAAAATCATTTGTAAATCCAGCCCTGGTATTCTCTTCCTCTGTCAGGTGAACTTAGAGAACTTGCCCTGAGGCCATGGGTGCAAGCTAGGACAGTAAAGACAGTACAGCAGGAATGGGAACTATAGGCATTTGGGCTACTTCGTGTAACTTACTTGTGCCTTCAGGTCTTTCTTAGGCCTGAGCATCTATATACCACTTCCATGTGATGATGAAGTGTTGCTCTACACACCCAATTTTATAGCTTGGTGAGTCAGTTCATGATGGGCAATTCAATTTTTATGGTAACTTGGTGGCCCATGTTAAGCATTCAGTTTCTACTAAAGCTCAGTAGCAGGTCAAGAGCTGTTTCTCACAAAGGATGGAAGGGCTTTGTTACAAAATTCTAAGAACCTGAACTATGATTCCCTTATAGGAGCCTGTCAAATTCTCCAAACAGCATCCCCATCTGTCACTAATGCTTCAAACGTCATTAGATTTGCTGGATCATATGGGTCTTGTTGCAGAACAGCTTGCCTAGCAGCCTGGACCTGTTTTAGGGCCTTTTCTTATTCTAGACCCCACATAAAACTAACAGCTTTTTGGGTCACTTGATAAATAGGCCAGGCTAATGCACCCAAATCAGGAATATATTGCCTCCAAAATTCAAAGAGGCCCAACCAGATGCTGTACCTCTTTTTTAGTTGGAGGAGGGGCCAGATACAACAACTTATCCTTCAGCTTAGAAAAAATATCTCAATACACTCCATGCCGCTGGATTTTTAGAATTTTAACTGCTATAGAAGTCCCCTGAATTTTTGTTGCCTTTATTTCCACTCTGACACACAAAGGTCTTAAGTCTAGAGTACTTGCTATTTCTTGCTCACTAGATCCAATCAGCATAACGTCATTAATGTAATAATTCACTGTGATATCCTGTGGAATGGATATCTGTGAACTAAATTATGACATAAGGCTAGAGAGTTGATATATCCATGTCTTAAGATAGTGAAATCTTATTGCTGACCTTGCCAACTGAAACCAAACTGCTTCTGGTGGGCCTTATTGACAGGTATGGATAAAAAAGCAGTTGCTAGATCAATAGCTACATACTAGATTCCAGGGACTATGTTAATTTGCTCAAGCAAGGGAACCACCTCTGGTACAGAAGAGCTTCAGTTGGAGTCACCACCTGTTTAAGTTTACTGTCATTCTCCAAGATCCATCTGTCTTCTGCACAGACCAAATAGGGGAGTTGAATGGAAATGTATGGGAATCCCCACCCCTGCATCCTTCAAGTCCTTTATGGTGGCACCAATCTCTGAAACCCTTCCAGAAATACAGTTCTGCTTTCATTTTATGATTTTTCTAGGTAGAGGTAGTTCTAGTGGCATTTACTTGGCCTTTCCTACTATGATAGCCCTCATTTCATAGGTCAGGGAAGGAATGTGGGGATTCTGCCAGCTGCTAAGTATGTCTAATCCAATTATGCATTCCAAGACTAGGGAAACAACCACAGAATGGTTTGGGGGACTCACTGAGCCCACTGTGAGATGGACCTAAACAAAATTCCATTGATCACCTGATTTCTATAAGCCCCTTACTCTGGGTAGACCACAGTGATGTTTTAAATTTCCTAAAATTAGTGTCAGTTCAGAGCCAGTGTCTAGTAGTCCCCAAAAGGTCCAATTATCTCTTTTTTCCCCAGTGCACAGTTACCTTGGAAATGGCTGTAGGTACCTTTGGAGAAGACTGGAAGAAAGATTGATTGTGTAATCTGGAGCAGTGTACTGGGGTTCTTTCTCAAGGGGGCCTGCCCTTCCCTTTATTCAAGAAGTTCTAGGTCTTCAAACTGGCTCAATTCTGGGAATTAATTAAGGGGCTATGACTCTATTTTTATGATTCAGATTAGACTTTTGTTCACCTGACCTAGAACTTTTTCTGTTTATACAGATCAAGTGAGAATTTAGGAGGCTTTTTAGCTATTTCACTCCTGGGAACAACATGACCAACTAGCCAACACTATAGGTCTGGATTTCTGCTGTGACTCTACTGTAATATGTCCACTTTGCTTTGGGCATGGAGTGCTACTACTTGGCTCCTGCCAGCCCAGGATTCAATTACAACTATTGCATTTAAATTTCCCAATTCAATGACTTTAGTTTCCACTGAAGTTTTTACTATTTTCCACTGGCCTACAGAGAATAGTGATCACAGAGCTCTTCAAAAATTTCAGGGCTGTGCTCACAAATTTGTACCTCACAGAAGTAGTGAGAGGTAGGTCTTCTGAACCCTCACAGTATAGATGAGGTCTCAAATGACAAATCCACTCTAACATTCCAGTCTCCATAAGACTTTAAATACCTCCCTCTACATTAAACCAAGGCAGGTCTGACATTTCTAACTCACGCACTATGGACCACCTTTTGGTCCATGTTTCAGCTAATCAACCAAATTGTTAGAGATCTTCCCGACTCCCCAAGCTGCAACATTAAATGCATGAATACATTTAGCCAGATCGAACATTATGTTCCTTCCACCATGATTGCACAATCTTAATACCTTTTCTCACATATGTTTTCCAGATTTCTGTCTTTATAAATTTGAAAACTCAAATAGTTTGTTTGGAGTATAGAGCAGCAGTCCCCAAACTTTTTGGCATCAGGGACCAGTGCTCCTATGAGACTCTAATGCTTGACGATCTGAGGTGAGCTGAGGTGGTGATGCTAGTGCTGGGGAGTAGCTGCAAATACAGATGAAAGTTCACTTGCTTGCCCTCTGCTCATCTCCTGCTATGTGGTCCGGTTCCTTATAGGCCATGTATCTCGTACTAGTCTGAGGCCCAGGAGTTGAGGACCCCTGGCATAGAGCACATCCTAGTGAGTCATACTTTGTACTTTCTTTAGAGGCCTAGTAGGATTTGAATTTAGTTTTAGATCTAGAAGCAAAAATGGGTGGTGGTTGTGGGTCTTGAGCGGAATCAGCATTGTCTCACATGGCAACTGATTTAGGCAAGGCCATTGCAGTTTCTTCGGGCAATGCAGAGTTAATTCCAGTAGATGGCAGTGCAGAGGCTGCTGCAGCTGTGGTTGGGGAGCTCACTTCTATTGGATGTAGGGATTCTACTGGGGATGGGAAAGCCTGTTTCACTGGCAAATAAGATTTATCATAATGTAAGAATCATCCAAATCTGTAGAAAAATTTTTGTAAGAGTTTATTTCAGCTAAACTTATGACAGTTGCCAGGAAGCAAGATCTCAAATGCTTTGGAGAATCACAGTTTTGCTATCTTTTATGCATTTGAAATTAAGGAGAGAAGTAAGAAGATTACATGGAGGTGAGAGAAAGCAAGGTGCATATTCGATTATAGGATAGTTAAGATTATGTGCTTTCATGAGGGTGGTTAAGCCTTTGAAGGATATTACTTTTGGCATTCAAAGGTGTGTTAACCTACATGCACCAGAACAATGGTCAGGGCTGGCTTAAAAACTTTCACTAAAGAAGTTATGGGCCTGAGCCGTGACTACCCACCATGACCCACCCAATTAAGAATTTGATTTATTTACAGCATCCCTTTTTTGTCCACAATAATTTAGGGCCTAAATGTCCCCAGTTTCATCCCCATTCTATTACACATCTCCATTCCAATTTATAGAATCCCATTTTTTTCCAACCAACGCTTCACTTTAATAGTAGACACCAGTGAAGACTGAAAATTGAACTTGCCTTGTAATTCGGCCAGTCACAGGATGAGATTCTGCTTTTCATTTCAACAAGCTTAGCCCTGTGGCTACAGTTTCAGGTCATTCATGCAGTATTTAAGTTGGGAATTTGAATCCCTGAGCTCATCCTTTTCTTTCACCACTTTGTCCAATTATATTAGGAGCAAACAGCCAATCTCGTTATATAAGTTAGTTTTCTAAGAATGCTCAAAGTATTATATGCTTCTCCTTATAAATAGTTGATTAGGAGTATCCAGTGGATAAATTTTGCATAATTCTACTGCCAGATCATACCATGGACTATCAGTGTCTCTTTACTACTAGAAATAGTCATTAGCATCTTTAAATGTAATCGGACTACAGAGCCAATTCCAGAAACCCCATAACTAACTCAGAAAACTCATTCTTAACATTGTGTTCCTCTAGAACCACTTTCTATAAAAATCTGTAATACTCATGGTTCTCCAGATAAACAGAACCAATAGAATGGATGGGTAGATGAATGGGTATATAGATATAGATAATATATATCCATATGCATATATAGATGTGTAAAATTAATGATGCAATTACTAGCTTTAATAAATTAAGGTACGCAAAGACCTAAAGTTTGTTACATGATTTTGGTGCAATCTGTCAGCCTCTACAAAGTGAAATACTAGATGTAAGTACTAGCACATTAGAACTAGAAGAAATTCTAGAAATAAGATATTTCTCCTTCCTCTAGTCATCAGATTTTATCAAGTGCTGACCGTGTGCTGCTAGGTGCTAGATCACAAAGGCCTCTATTCTAGGGACACTTATATTTCTGTGAATGGGAAAAACACTAAGTGAACAAAATAATAAGATAATTGTGGTTGTGTTAAGGACTATGAAAGAAATATACAAGATGATGGAAGAAAAATATCACTGGTAAATACTTTAGATGTCAGTGAGGGGATGGATGTAAGGCCTCTGTATGACAATGTGTTCAAACCCAGCTGTGGGAGGTTCTGGAAAATCATGTTCGAAGTTGAGGAAACAACAATATAAATAAATGTGGCCCAAGTGATGGAGGAGCAAGACTTGAAATTGGTAAGAGAGTGGGAGCCAGTCATGCAAGAAAGAACATAGTACAGAATTTGAATTTTATTCTAAAACCCATCACTGGCCAGTGGAGGGTTTGAAGAATGATAGTAACATAATATAATTTCCTTTTTTTTGTTTTGATTTTTATTTTTGAGTAGATAATAGACCCATAGGCTTCACAAATAAAATAATAGAAAGTTTTGTTGTCTTTCATTTCTATTCTCTGAATTCATTTCTGTTTTCTTTGACATGCTTCCTTTAATCTTGCTCCTTTTCTTTACTGACTATATTTTTTCTTCCTTAGTGATATAGGTGGCCTTCCAGGCTTTGCAGTTCAAGGGCTCTCTCTTCTTTTCCCAGATTTAGACTGTTTCATTTCTCTGGACCCTCTGAGTTTATCTATGTAGCTAGCCCTAAAATTCTAAGCTATCTGGTAGTGTCTGCTGTGAGCTTTGCATGCCCTTGTCGCTAACCCTTCACCAGCCACAGTCATAATGGGAACTATCCTTGTGGTCCAAAGTGCCAACAAGACTCTAGGAGACTTTTCTCAGAGATAAAAGAGTTTTATTCACATACGATTTGCAAATCAGGGAGGCACATGTTTCATTGAAAACTAAAAGTGAACTTAGTAGCAGGGGAGTTGAGAGCAGAGTTTTAAAGGTAAAAATCATATAAAGCTGACCCTTATGGTCTTTGGTTAGTAAAGGAAACAAAGCTGTAAGAATACACTATATATCTTTCTGTTTTGTTAAGCCAATGGGGTTTTCCAGTCTTAGCTAATTTAGGATCTTCAGCAGGTGGGGTCACTAGGTATGGTCAATGGTTGATGTCATGAGACTTGGTCAATGGGGGGTGTCACAGGACATGGACGAATGTCTCTGTTTCCTTTAGAATTTACAAAACAAAGTTGTAAATCAAGACTTGCAGTCGAACGAACAATACAGAGAATGCAGTTCATTATGTAGGCAGAGTTCAAACTGCAAAGCTGCTCAGTCATGCAGAATCAGAGACAAATTATGTTAAAAATTTAACCATTTGGCCACAAAGTTATAGTTATGATTTCTAAGTCCACAAAGGCAGTCATACAATTGTAGAATGTGTTTTCGGTAGCATTGGCTTTGATATGCCACTGCTGTTAGACACGTCACTCCCTAATGGCAACCTTCTTAGAACTCGGCCCTGTTTAATGTAGCTTCAGCATCAACTTTAGCTTTTGCATTCCAAGGGATTCATCACACTTAGGAAGTGTATGTATCTGTGTTGTGCTTTTTGGAATCTGCTACCTCTTGGTCTCCAGGCACTTTCCACTTAGTGGCCTACCCTCCAGGTGGCTCTGCAGATCTTAGCAGCATTTGGTAGAGTAATATATCATTTAGAGTTGTAGCTTCTATTTTTCTAATATTTCTGGAAATGAAAATCGAGTGATTTTAGTTGTTTTATTTGTTTTTTGTTCTCTTCATGCTTAATGGTTTCCAAGAAGAGTAATGGTTTGTTCTTAAGTAGACTGTAACCATATAAGAGATCTATAACCATGTTTATATTGATTTTTTCCTCTTTTATTTTCTTTTTAAGTGATTACTGTGGCCACTAAGTGAAAAACGAATTGTGAGAGACAAGAGTAGAAAAATAAGGAGAAGAATTTAAGATTACTTCAGTAGTCCAGGCTACAATAATTGTGGCTAAGACTGCAGTATGGCAGAGCAGATAAGTAATTTAATCTGAGCTACAATTCAAAGTTAGAGTAGATAGGACTTGGAAGTGTGGTAGTGGTATATAAGGGAGAAAAAGTTATCCAGGAAGGGTCCTATCTTTTTAGATTTGGCCAAATAGGATAGATGGTAGTACTTGGATGGTAGTGCTATTTATTGAAGAGTTCTTTTTGAACATACCCTTTAAGTATATTGGATAATATTGTAAGACATCTGAGAAGAAATATCAAATCTGTAACTAAAGTGATGGTTCTGGACTGGAGATTTAAATTTGGATATTGGTAAATTACAGATGGATTCGAAAACATCAAATTTGATGAAATCACATTTGGAGAGAATTTAATGAATATAAAGGCCCTAATATCAAACTCTGAAGGACATCAATATTTAAAAATAAGGGAAAGTAGAAGAGCCAGCAAAGGAAATTGAGAGAAGTGGCACTGAGGTAGACAGAAAACCTCATTTCACTTAAAAAGAATCTGAGTTCCATGACGCATGCCTCCGGGCTGTCCATCAGTGCTCTCTCTTAGCTTGTTTCTGAACATACTGCTCTTCAGCTCAGTGATCTAAGATAATTAATACTTCAAAAACTCACTCTTATTCTGGTTTACCAGGCAAGTAATATTTTTAATACCTTAGGTTTAATTTTTAAAACTATCCGTATTTTGTTAATTTCATATCTCTAGTCCAGAACTTTTCTAAGAGCTCATACATCATACTTCTAGTAGACAGCTCTACTTGAATGTCTAAGAGATTTTCAAATATATTTCTATTATTATAAATATAGAGCAGACATTTAATATGTAAAAAAGTAATTATTTTCTAGTTTTTGATGACAAACCATAGTAATAAAAAGATTCCCCTCCCAAATTTAAATATATAATACATCCTAGTTACGTAATATATAATATACTTATCTGGTACTTCTTTAATAACATTTGTATTCAAGAAATAACAGTTAAATCTTCCATATCTTTTTATGTTCTTTTATCTTCATCTTTTTGAGGGTTACTAGGGATTATATTCTTTTATCTTAATCTTTTCAAAGGTTACTAGGGATTAGGACAATCAGCTTTTTTGAACAATTTTGTTCAAATAATCCTCTTCTTAATAAATGTCAGCTGCTTTATGGTTTGCTATAATGAGATAGATGCCTATTTCTGCCTTCCTCTGTATTTTGTGACATTTAAGTTGCTTATTTTTAGGATATTTATGTTAGTGAATGTAAGGACTGAAAACCTTACCCACAGCTCACTGAGTTTTCTTCATGAATGTGGAGATTACCTTTTGATGGACAGGAGTGTCTTCTCACATTGATGTGATGTCTCAGTTTGAAACAAGTGTCTGTTGTTACAATTCACATAAGTGCCCATCGAAAGCAAACAGGTCAAGGTCAGCTTTGTTTTCCCCTTGAAAAGTACATCGTCCACAGGAAGGGCATGAAATGCTCTGGGACCTAGTGACACAAAGTACGTTCCACTTCATGGAGCAACAGGCTTAAATTCAGTCTTTTCGTTGAGTCAAAATATGAAAAACAAAAGCATCTGTAGTTTTATCCCATGTGAAAAACCTGGTTTATTAAAATGATGGGCTTTGACATAAAGAAGTGAAAATGTATAAAGGAGTTACTAGCTAATTTAAGTTATACTTAAATTATTTTTTATCTGTCAAATCATGTAACCTCAGGAAATCTAAAGAACTGGCCACAGAAATGAAAGTTGTCTAATTTAAGTACCTGAAATGGTTATAACTCTGACAGTTATAACACTTTGCTTCTGCCTTCTTTCCTTATAAAGTCTGTCTAATCATGCTTTTGATGGGAAGTTTTGGGATTTTTTTCAGACATACCATTTTATCTTCCAATAGTGCTACGAATAGGTATAACTTGATTTATATATTGATAAGCCATCTATCTACACAAATTTAGAGGTAGTTTCAATAATTCAATCAGTATAATAAACTAGAAAAGAAAATCAGAGTCAATGGAAACAGATGGCATAAAGATCATGCATGTGCATAAGCAAGGTTTACATGTCTACGAATTTACTAAAATAAACTACTAACATTAAGCTGCATGTTATCTTTGAATTTTTGGCACTAAGTATAATTCCAGGTCTTTTACAATGGAAGAGATTGAAGTTCAGAGAAGTTACTAAATTTGCCCCAGGGCACAGTGATAGGCCTGAGTAGTTGAGCTGACTGAGATCTGATCTTGAATTTCAAGGCCTGATCTCCAAAATCTATGCTTTTTTTTATCACAATGTGCTGAAGTTTTCATTCTTCTTTAAACTCAAGTTTTCATCCTCGGGTGTCTTTCCTTCTTTGTTCAACCCCTTTTTTAATCGGCAAATGCAAATTTTCTTGAAAGCCCCTTGGAGGTGTAATGCATCCACAAATTTTGTTGTCTTTGATTTTTTTCAAGCTGAAGAACTCAACTCCTAAGGCAGTGGGTCAGCAACCTATTATTATTAGAATATGTGAGTGAGAACATCTTAAGGGACTCTACCCTCAAGCAACTGATTATTTATAGGAATAAAAACAATATACATGAAACTTTTGTAGAACAATTACCAGTTGAAACTCTATTATTTATGCCTCTATAATCCATCTGCAATTTATTTTTTCAGCCTTAAATCTTCCTTCTTCCCCATATTATATTGAGTTCATGAAATATTTATTAAGTATATACTTATTATGCTAGGAATTTGGGGAAAATAAAAAATGATTTAGATATCATCTTTATTTTTAAGGAACTTAAGTCTATTGCTTGTGATAAGCCCAGTACAAGTATATAAAATGGAATTTAAGTGATGTAAAACCAATAGAAAACGCAGTAGGGATTTCAAAGAAGAAAATGTCCATCTGATTAAGAGGAACCCAAAAAGCTCAGATAGATAGTTTCTCTAGAACTTGAACACTATTGACAAAATACATGGCATTTGTACTACTATTCCCAAAGTCGCCGAGGTTAACATAACTAATCAATCACGGGTTTTTTTTTCCCCTGAAGCTGAAAGTGACTTTAAAATCTTTTTCCACACATTACAAAAACAGAGTGGGCAACAAATAACAAATTTATTTTCTTGTTTAATCTTCATTATGAGGAGATACAGAGTGACAGTGGGATGAGAGGATAGTAGAAGATAAGGAAGAAACATCAGCAAAAGCAGAGATGAGAAAGCACAGACATGTCTGGGGAATCCCAAGTATACTAGGTTGGCTGTCGTATAGGCTGTATATGGAGAGAGAGAACAGAAACAAATATAGACGTAGGGCCCTATTTTAGAAGGCTCTGAATGGCTGCATAGAAATATGTATCCATAAACTTCCTTCAGTAGCCAAACTGTACTACTTTATCCATCTCTGCATACCTGTCAATTGAAATGTCTTATCCTGTTCTATTATTCCAAATTCTGGCCAAACTAGCCTTAAGATAACTCCCCCACCTTTTAACGTCATACTGTGGCACAAACTGTTATTATATTTATGAATGATTTTTATGTGTGGTTTCTGATACTGTTGTTTATAATAACCTTAGGCCTGTTTTTCCAGCAAGATTGTAGGTTTCCCAGCTTGGAGCATGAATAAATGTCCTACTTTTACATATTCCTCTAACAGAGATTAAATGATTGCCAGTGGACACACGGCGATAGGCTCACAAAAATTCAAGTAGAATTTAGATCAGGAAGAAAAAGAACCTAAAGTTTGTCAAGTCCGACACTGCCTCCCAACATACCCTCCTCCATGTGAAAGCTTAAATACATTCTACAATCCCTTAGCTACAGGGAGAGTTGAATATCAGATTTATCAGTGGCTGACCTTCTTGAATCCAAAAGTAATGCAGTTGTAGCAGAACAAATACAGTTGAATCAAAATAAGCAGCAAGTTTCAAAAATCTGATGAGGAGACAAGAGCTATTTTAGAAGGTCCGGAGTTCAAACTAGCATTTAAAATTGAGGCACAACTCTAAATCTAGAAAAGTCTTCTATTGCACATGGGAATCAATGTCAGAATTGACAAAATCCCTAAGAGTTTACCTGAAGATCAATAAATATATTTATGGGACCCTGAAACATGTGAAGTAGTCTGAAGAGTTTATTCTGTGGCTTCTTATATTTTAGGGGGGAAAAAAGTCAACTAAAATAGAAGTCCATTGGAATATAAATTATTATGTTCTATGTCAAATCAAAGATCTGTTTAGAGTTATTTATCATTCTATAAAAAAAAGCACATTCTCCTATCTTTTTTTTATTTTCCAAGTGTTATGAATTTTTAATAAAATAAAATAAACTTAATAATCCAGTCACAGCTCTTTATTCTTTTATATTATTAAAATCACCAGGAATATCTGTACAACAGATATTCGTACATTCAGTCAATGAAATTTTTCAAATTTGCAACTGGAACACTAATAAAAACTAATTAGCAATTTAAGAAAAATTGTCCTAGTTCAGGCAGTTGATGAGTAATAACTATTTACTCACATGAGACATATCGAATTTGGGAAGAATCAGAGAAATGTCCCTACATCCATTCACCTAGGGAGGATCTGGCCTAATCTGGGGACTGATGAGAGTGATATAATTGGGTAGGTTGTTCTGGCGATGAGCCATGTAAGCTGACCAAGAGTCTATACTTGGGAATCTCTCTGTAGGTGATGAATGTTCAGACACCATGCTAGAAGTCAGGAAACTGGGAGGAATGAGATGGGGCCCCAAGCTTCTTGAGATCTATGGGAGTACTCGGTTACATAATGGAACAAGAACCAAATGTGGGGAACAAAGGGAACTCTCACATGGTTTGTCTTGTGGATGCTGAGAGTTGTACCTCACTGGAGTTCACTGTCACCACTGGTCCAGCCCAGGTCATTACAGTAGATAGAGCAAGTCCAAGAGACCAGTAGTCAACTTTGGAGCACCACATCCCAGGAAGACTGAATTGATATTAAAAAGCTCTTGCCCAAATTTGGCTGAGACTTAATATTTTCTCAAATCAGGTCTGATTTTAGAACTATGTGCTGAGAATTAAGAAAAACAGAGGCAAATTAGATGGGGCTGATACATACGTCCTCTACATGTTAAAGAAATGCTAAAAGGTTTGATTTATTTTTACCTGTTTGGGGGTTTATGACAAAATTTAATTTAGGCACAGTAATGATCACCAATATCAACTAATGCTATTTCAAGTTATATTTTCTTCATCTAAGAGAAACTTAATTTTCAGTAGAGCCCTTATCGAGGAGAGGAGTCAGGAAACTTGACCCTGGTAACTATTCTGTCACTTACAGGCTGAGTCTTTTTGTACAAGTCACTTTCTCTCGTTGGATCTTCATCTGTGAAATAAAAACGTTGAACTAGATGATCTCCATAGATATTTTGTCATCTGTCATCCAATGACTATTAAGGCTGACATCCAACCAGAGCCTTCCAGATATTTTCTAAGGCAATGCCTAATTGTATTCTACATGAGATTTTGAGCAGTAGAAATCAGATTAGTTGACTGAATTTTCCCTCTTGGTTTTTGAAGAATCATACTTTCTTCATTTCTTTCTACCTAATTGTCTCATCCAAATTTCTTCACTCTCTTCTAATCTAGCTTGCTTGCTTTTAGCTTCCTAACTTATCTCTTTAATTTTGATTTTTAGCGACAGGAACATGAATAACATGTAATAATAATATTAATTATTACTATTGTACATGTACATACAATTATATATTCTCATTTAATCCCCACAAGAACTCATGGATTAGACATCATTATCTCCATTTGTCAATATAAAAAAGGTAAAGAAACTTTCTAAGGTCACAGAGTTAGTCAATGGCAAGCCACCACTCCAACCCAGGTCTTTCTGACACCCAACTGCATCGAATTAGAAAAATCATAGCTTACATGGCATCAAGTATGTAGATGCCAGTTTTCTTTCAACACCAGGGATTACCATTGGATATAGAAAAGATCATGGGAAGAGCCCACTATAGAGAGAGGACTTTGCACATGCCAGGCTTTTCATCGTCTATTCTCAGATGTCTGATCCTACATAAAGTGTCTTATATCTCCTAACTCCATATTTGTGGCATTTCAACAGGGAATTACTCCTTTGTGAACTGTCTACATCGACTCTCCAAGGAAAGTTCTTTAGTGTAGTATATAGTCCAGCTTTTGCAAATCAAGCATTACAGTTTTCACTTTAGAAGTAGAACTCTTATCACATGTACTCATTTTAGTTGGCTGAATTCAAATATCAATGACAAGAAAGTCTAGGCAGTATAGCTCAGGACTTAAGAGTGAGGCTCTGGAATTTAACACCAGGGTTTTGATCCTGGAACTACAACTTTCTAGCTGTCAAGTACTTATCTCTGTGCTTCGCTTTTTTACCTGTAAAATAGAGATTAAACATAGTACCTATCTCACAGGGTTGTTGTAAGGATAAATGCCTTAAAACAGTTCCAGGCACTATGTAATTACTCAGTGCATTTTTGCTTAAAATAACAAGAGCCCTTAGAACTATTCTTTCCCATTGACACATGCTGTGCACCCCTTTGACAGAACCAAATGTTTCCTTACCAAATTAATAGTTAAGGAAGTGTGGATAACCAAGGAAGCCAACATCATGCTATAGAAATTAGAAAAACCAGGAATCTGGAACCTTTTTTAGTTATCTATTGTTGCATAACAAAACTCTCCAGAACTTAGCATAAAACAACAACCTTTTTTTGGCCCATAATTCAACAATTTGGGCAGGGCTTAATGGGAATGACTCATATCTGCTTCATATAGTACAGCTGTGGCAGCTTGAATGGGGCTGATACAATCTCATTCTTTGTGGACTTTCTCTTTAACAGTGTAGTTGTATTTACACATTCACTGTCTTCCAAGAGCGAAAAATAAATAAATAAATAACACTCTAAGGCCTCTTGTGGCCTGGGCTCCAAAGTCTCAGAACATCACTTATGCTCCATTCTATTGGCCAAAGCTGTCACAAAACATCTAGATTCAAGAGAAAGGACATTAGTCTCCACTTCTTGATAGGAGCAGCTGTATCTACACACAGTGGAGGGAGGCCTTGCTT
>NW_011888942.1:2663035-2674961 GCF_000151845.1 Pteropus vampyrus
CTACAAAAATGACACAGAGGTATTAACATCACAGACTGTTTCAGAGCAGAGAAATTTTCTGGCCTTTTATCAAAATTTTTCTTTTTGACATTATAGAATTGCTAATATTTAAGAATCTTCATTTAAGTCAGCCATGCTAAGATTAATTTGAATAATTTGAATTTGAGATCCTATTGGTATGGAGTACAGGGGCAGTTCTATGGGTACTTACTTTTCACTAGAGAGTGTTTATCACAAATGATGGGATAAGTATGCTGGCAATTAGAGACATTTGGGGGATGTAAAAACTGAACCTCTGGAATTGGATTTGGAACTAACTGCTCTGTTCTCAGTGATTGATCAGCCTTAGGCAGGATTATAGTCTTTCATTAATGTCACCATTTAGTTTCATGGGTTCGGCCCACACTCTTTGTTTCCACAAAAAAAGAAGGTCACTCAATTTCTTCCCCAGTATTTCTTTTCTTATTTCCCCCGAGTTCTGGGCTTGGAAATCTAAGTGCACCTTAATGATCTGGAACTGAAACCTCTTCTATTCCAGGCATGAGACTCTGAGAAAGTCCTGCAGTTGCCGGCATATGTTTATAAAGTTCGGTCTAATTTGGCTCCAGAAAAATACTAGGGGAGCCGTATAACCCAGCTTCAGCATTTGGACATACATTTCTACCACACTATTTCCAGAGTGCCAATAAAATATTCAGGAAATAAATGTGCTAAAAGAAGGTTTTGACATATGTTACATTTCTGTTGTTTGTACTGTGTTCTATGTAGATTACCCTCTGAAACATTTGTAAATATACACAGCTGAAAAAATAGATGTTTCAAATCAATAGTTATCTTTAATTGTAGTAGAATCCACATGCCTTTTAATTCTCTTTAAACCAACAGATTGTCATGCTTCTTTGGCTTTTGAAAGGTCTTAAGAAATTTATTATCCCAGCTTCCCTCTAGTATTGAGAAATTTAAAATAGCCCATGGGCCGTACACATTTCTCTTGCTTCTCCTTCCTACTCCCTCCAGTGTTTTTATTGAAGATTCTATATGTACTTGACTGTATTTTCTGGCTCCAAAGTTCTGGATGCTCCACCAGAAGCACAGTTTCCTCTGACACCAAGAGATATGAAACGGCATTCAGGAGATTTGAAATGGCATTCAGGAGACTGCTAGCTGCCGACCTTCTTTTTACATGAGCAGTGATCTCATCCTATACATTTAGTGTGAATAACATACAGTCCCGTTTTGTGACACAACATGTCATCATCTTTTGAGCAATCGTCCCTTTTAGTATTGCTGATATTTATGTTTATTCATTACAGATTGCTTGAGTTGATTGAAAAGCCAGGTGAGGATAATAGAAGAAAAGCATAAGTTTTTCTTTGTTCCTGTTTTTCTGCATTTGCTCTGCCTCCTCCTAACAGCTGGCCTGTGCCCTAGCACATTACCAGTGAGTGTTAGCAATTGCCTTGGTAGTGATCCCATTTCTCAGATATCCAATGGGGTATTACCAATGAAACCAGTATTTTAATTCACTAGGGAAAGAAGCTTGAGCTCTATTTACTCAGAGGTAAGTAAGAAATCATATCTAGGCCATACGTTTAAAACTATTCAAAAACGAAAAAGAGAACAAGATAAATATAGTTTGTCCCTGAGGTCCTTTCTTGTTGTCGTTTAATAGGAGTGTGCAGATGGTATGGTATGCACTATTATAAATGTGATATGTCTGCACTCAAGAAAAATTTCCTTTCTTTGTAACTGATTTTGAGATTACCAGTGATGGTTAACAATTGAAATACAATCTTCTATTCCTATGAAAAGAAGTAGCCTAGTTTTCCCGAAGCCTTATCTTAGTGTTTCTAAACTTGGATACAAAGTTTTAACAGGTTTAACTTCAAACATAGCTCTTAGAGTAATAGGATGGAATCAGATTTGTGGTATCCAGAAGGGGTTAGAACCGTTAGTCGTGACCAAAGCTAATGGCCACCAAGCCATATGGGATTCTTAAAATTTACCAAGCAAATGTTTAAAGGAATAAGGCCACTTGCCTTAAATCCGTGCCTTGAGAGAATGTAGCTTTGGAAAGGACGTACCTACAGCTGAAAAAGGCGAGGGATGGGGCAAGAGAGAGAGAGAAAGAGAGAGAAAGGAGACATTGCAGACCAGGTATTAGTAGAATCAAATCCAGATTGCCTGCACATTTTACATGATCAAGTAAATCTGTTTTTTTTTTTTTCAGCTTTATTAAGGTACAATTGACAAAATTGTACAATATTTAAAGTATACATCATGGTGATTTGTCATTCATATATATACATATATATATATATATATATATGTATATATATATATATATATATATGTGTGTGAATATATATATATATATATATGTTGTGAACATATATATATATATATGTTGTGAAATGATTCCAACCATCTCGTTAACACATCTATCACCTCATATATTTATCTTTTTCTGCTTTTTGAGAGAACATTTAAGTTCTAATCTCTAAGCAAATTTTAATTATGCAATACAGTGGTGTCAACTATAATCACCATGTTTTACTTAAGATCCTCAGACCATATTCATCTGAATACTATTTCATTCTGTTCCACATCTTTATCCATTTATTCATTGATGGACACTTAGGTTGTTTCCATATCTTGGCTACTGTGAATAATGCAGCAATAGAAATATAAGTTTATAGGTGTTTACTCCTCTATATTTTGTTAAATTTATTTCCCTTTTAAAACCTGAATATGATTCTAGGAGATCACCTCCTTGAATCTAGGAAAAATATTATTATTAATTTTAATTTTAAAGAGCCTGAGAACTCTGAAGTGGTCCCTTTCTCTATTCAGCATTAATCAAGCCTCTTCAACTATTTGATTCAACCTGTGTCCCAACAAGAAATAGATGAGCACAGAATGAGAAGAAAATACTGACAAGTAATTTAGTATTTTTCAAATGTTGAGAATTTAGTCCAAAGGTTAAAAACAAAAACTTAAAGGATAGAAAAGACATTATTTATATGCCATACATATATTCTGGTGATTGAATATTTCTAATCTTAGGCAGGCACCAGTAAGCATACATTCTACACACCCCCTTCCCAACAAATTATATAGGAGTAAAGAATTACGATGTATTACAATGCATAAAGTTACAAATGTAATAGAATTCTCAAATATACATGAAATAAGCTACATAAATTACAAAATATAAGGCAGTTTTCTTAATACAGTGATGGTGGTGTAAAAATGGAAAAGTCAAGGGAAAGATTAAGTCAGCATCATTTTGGGTTGGCTTGCTTTTTACTCCCAGGAAGAAGTCTGGGAGGAATGAAAGCATAGTAGTGATTCACACTGAAAACCATAAAGCAATTCTTCTGTAGCGTGGAGAGAAAATGGGGTTTAGAAACCAAATACATTTGGTTCTGATTCTACCTGGATTTGTACGACTCTTGATAGGTTATAGAAACTTTCTGATTCTCTGTTTTCTCATATACAAAATAATGCTAAAATCAACCCTATAGGATGTGAATTTTGGTGAGATTTTGTATTTATCTGGTGCATGGTAGACACTACACACTTATTTTCCTTCTAATTTCTGAGTTTATGTATAGTTCTATCTCACTACAAATTCTTAACACATTTAAATAATACTAAAAAAAAGGTTATACTGCTAATAATATCACATAGCTTGTCTCTATCTTTTCTGAAAATTACTTTAAATAGATTTTTAAACTACTTACCTATTCCCAACGCTGGACACTAAGAACACACACTCCTGAGTGTTTTGTTTTATGCTTTCTTATATACTATCTCAAGACACTTGAGGATATTGATGTTAGGAAATTAAGTAAAGTATCATTTGCTAGTTTCACCAAGGCCAGGAAATCTGTCCTTTCCCAGCTCTGGTCTTCATTGATTAGCTTATCCTCTCCCACATATAAAATGAAGATGATGGCATTTATTTTCGGCAATGTTATGAAAATTTTCAATTCCTACTAATTTAAAAGAGTATTACATATTACAGTTTTGCAAGGTATTTATTTTTAATAGCACAAAGGCTGCATATATAGTTCAGCAGTTCTGAAGTCTTCATGCTTGTTTTCACTGATTCATATGCCGATGGAGTAATGACAAGAAATTGGATTTTTTAAGTGCCCAGTTTTTCTTTATTCACTGGTCTTTAAAAGGATGTTTTTACCCCTTAAATAAAAAACAGTCTTCTCAAAGATATATTTCATAAATCTTTGAGTATTTCCCTGAATAACATTCTTGTAAGGGACACATTTTAGACTCTATTGTCCTATTGTATTTTGTGGCTCTCTGCCAAGAGCCCCAGCTGATTCCATTTAGATTTCCTATCTACTGACTACAGTAGCCCCGAGAACAAAAAAAAAAAAAAAAAATAAGGTGAGATGCCTGGTTTTTCCTGAAGGTTTCCCGGGAACAGAACCAAAGTAAAAAAAAAAAAAAAAATGCAGAAGAATAATCAAAGATAAAAGATTTAAACTTTGAGGAGGTTAAATTCCTTTGTAAGAGCAGGGAAAGAGCAAAAGTCCTAGACAAGCATGTTTGGGTTATGCCTCTATTATGTGGGTGAAATAAAACCAAAGACATTTATGGATATTTAAAAGCTACTTTCAGTTTAGTTGCAGCAAAGTAAAGTTGTTAAAGAATCCATATGCTACTAAGAAAAAAGCATCTGTATTGAAAGTTGCAATATGCAGTCTCTTCTTAGCATTTTCCTTTACTTTTTCCCTTTTATTTCTTTCTAGTTTGTTTTATAGGAATTATTTTTTTGCTGCGAATTTATAGTTTATACTTTATTTTGGCCAGGGGACCTAAAATAATAATGTATCTAAAATATAATTTTGAGAAAAATAAGCAAAATCAAGTTGGAAAAGATAGATTGTAAATAAATTAACATAGAACAGATCTTTTTTAGTACAATGAGATGAAGGTTTGTTCCTTTTTTTTTTTTTTTTTTTTAATCCAGGCAGGTTTGCTTCTTTGTCTTCTGTTCCACATAAAATACTCACTGTTGTGAGCCATGAAACAATACCTCACAAAAGTACATACATAAAGCTCTCTCTGGTTTGAGCAAGAAGAAACCTGTAAATTGAAACAATAGGCTTTTCTCCCATAAACTGGTTTGTGCTGTCAGAAGGACAATTCTGTGTTGTTTCCACTGGAATTGAACAAGGACCTACATTCATTTTTTTCCACATTAAATTTAAAATTGCTGTGAATGATAATCACTTTATTGCTGCATCAACTGAAAATCAAACTGCTATTCGGTAGAGCATTTGAACCCAGTGAAGTGAAAAGGAGGGGGTTTATGGTTCTACTTTAAATTGCAGGCCCTAAAAGAGAACCCCTTAAGAATAAAATCTCCAACAAATTCAGGTTACCAAGTTTTTTCCTTCTTGGTAGCATGTATTCTATGGCACTCAGCCACTAGAAATTAAGAAACAGTTTCCCTGGCAACAATAATGTTGCAGAAGTCTTCACAAGAGCTCTTTCATTCAGATTGTTAGCTATACAAATAAAGTTCTGCAAAGAGATTGCCTCAGAATAAAAGAATAAAAAAGATCATCCCCATCTATCGTGATAGGCCTTAAGGTATTATTCGTAATACCTCTAATTGGACAATGTGTTTTTGTGATGAACTGATTTACCTTAGATTGGTTTTCCACACCTTTTTGTGCTCAGGATAGCTGCCTAAGCTTTTATAGTCTATTTAGTTCCTTAGTCAGTTTCATTAGCATTAATCCTATTTCTTTCTAGGTTGTTTTAGGGGAAATTTACTTAAATTGCCATATTACCTTTTAAGGAACCACTCCCAGGTGAAATTTAAATATAGATCAAAGTTTTCAAAATTAAGCCACATTTTTAAATTTGTTCTACCTTCTCCCTATCTTCTCTATAATATGTATATTGGAAGAAAAGAAATGCAGTATTTTAACCTGTGGTCTGACCCATAAAATAAATGGAAGTTGGAATTTGACTAGAAATCTGTAGGGTATTTTATTTGATTGTTTTCCACAGGTCATTTACCCACATTTATGAGGAAAAAAGTAATAGAAGTGATTGGTTTTAAATTTTCCTAAAGACAGATTAATATATATATTTTAGTGAGACAGACTATATAACAGCAGACTTCTAAAATTAATCGATCTGGAAAAGGAGTAATTCACATCTTCTCAGAAGTAAGAATTAGATATTAGGCACAAGGTATTATAAAATCAGTAAAAATTTGTATTTATTGAGTATTTACTCTGTGCCAGATGAAGGACTAAATACTTTACTTAGATACTTTATTTAATCATCACCACATTCCTATAAATCATATATCATTATGCTTACTTTTAAAATAAAAAATTTGAGACTTAGATTACAAAAACCTGCCTAAGATAATACGTACATTTAATAGGAAAGCTATGATTTGATTTCAGGCAGTCAAGTTCTAGAGTTAATGCTTTTAACTGCTTCATTTTTTTAGTAAAGAAATATGATTTTTTTAAGTGAAGCTATCCAAATTCTTTTCTAGTTTCCTTTTTGAAAATGAGACCAGCTAATAATTGTAGCTTGTGGATGCAAAAAAAAATTTAATATGAATAAATTTGCCTATAGTTTGAACCCTTGAGCCCAGCCTGTTCAACCGTGAGTCTCTAATTCTCTGAACCAACACAAGACTATGTTTTATACAGACAATTCCTAGTGCATGTACATTGGAATTCCAAGACAGGTCCAGACTGATAATAAACTAGGAACTGTAACTGTATCTTGTAGAATTTTTAAATTAATCCTTTGCAGTCATTCTATGGGAATTTAACTCAGTCAGTCCTAGAAATTCAAATTTGTTCAGTCGATAAATTTATTTCTAAGTTCTTAATGTATACCAAGCTTAGGCTTGTGAGCATACCAAAATGGCTCAAATATGGTTCTGTCATTCAAAGGGTTGATTTAAAGCTTTTGAGTGACATAAAATACCTGAGCGAACTTATGGCTATTGAGTCTCAGTTTTCTTGTCTATAAAATGAGATTTTCTGTCTTCTTTATCTCCAACAACTTCTGATTCTAGCCTTCTTAAATTCAGAGTTGTCTAGATTGGGAGCCCTGACAAGTGCCAAAATCATTTGCTCCACCTGTGGTTTCTTTTCAGGACTTAGATTTTTGTCGGAACTTATTCAAAATGTGTTCTTCCATTATTACAGAATCAGAAAAGAAATGAGGCTTTTTTAAAAAGCACTGTTTTAGAAAAAGATATTGGCAAAGGTAAATGTTACATCCAAGATTTTCTTGAATTCAGGCTGATAAAAATTCAAGGACCAAGAGCAAATTACTTTCAAATTAATTTCAAAGCCCTTACCATAAGTATGTAACATCAGGTTCTACATAAGATGTCATATCCTTAAGACATTTTTGCCTTGGGTCACTAAGTAGAACTTTTTGTTTGTTTGTTTGTTTGTTTGTTTGTTTTTTCTATCATTAAGATCCCAGATTAATATCAAGGGATCGTTTCTATCTTGCAGTGTATTTAATGTACATTTGTATTTTGTCCTCTACTAGATATATACTCCATTTATTAGATAAGAACCTTGCACAATATATTTTAGTAAATCTTCTAAAAATTAGCACAAAATAATTAACACTTATTAAGCATCCAGTTAATTTTTACAGTAATATTGAATATATGTACACCTCTATATAAGTACTGTCATTGAAACTTACCCTTTATGTTCTTTTGTGAAGATTACATACAAATTACTAATCCTTCCAATGATTACAATGAAACATCTTATTCTCATCATGCCCACTATCAAACCCTTGGACTCCATATATCCACCTTCTACTTGCAACCCTCCAAATTAGATAGTTTATTGAATATGTTAGAAGCACTACCTTATCTTCATTAAAAAATCTTATTTAATTTTGATGAAAAAAAATTGGGGGTCTGAAAATCTGGAGACAACTTGATATTTTGTATTATATGTATTATACACTGCTCAAGTACATTCAAATTAATCTAAATAAAATCTATTCACGTAGAGAAGTAAGACTTGCAATATTTTTCTGTCAGTCCTCCACACTCAGTCCACACTCCTGCACTCTCGGACTCTTTCATGCTTCATCCTTTATTTTTGCAGTTCCCATTTTTTCGTTATACTCTTAAGCCTGATTTTACTAATAAACACTTAATTATCTTTTAAGATGTCGCTCATATATCACCTTCATGTATTACAAATTCTCCAAAAATTATTTGTCCGTCTCCCCTATGTTCTCCTAAAAATCTCTGCATATCTATCTCTATTGCGGCATTCTTTTCTGTTTTTAATAATGGAGGAGAAGTATACTTCATTAAGCAATTAATATGGAAGCCCCTTGTTATTGTATTAAATTATGCTGATTACACTACAATTACCTTTTTTTTTTCCAATCACCCCATTTCTAGTAGACTTTAAGCACCTTGAGGAAAGGGGTAGCAAATATTTGTTGAATAAATAAGTAATTAGTCTGAATTAACTGCATGTACTCTGATTATTTCCTTTCTAAAATATGATTATAAGTTAATGAGACAGCTGGACAGAGTTGAAAGTTTGCTAGAGCCATTTTCTTTCCATGCAATTCCACTAAGCTCACAGAAGGAGAAATTAATGGCCTCCCCTTCTCCCCCTCCTCTTCCTCTTTCTTCTTCTTGCATTAGCATGAAGTAGACAAGCACAGGCTTAAGTCTCAGATAAACTTGAAATGGCTTTCAGGATGATCTCCACTTGTTATCCTCAGCAGTTTGTTATATCATTTCCTTGTCTACAAAACATAGGTAAAATATTTATCTCAAAGGGTTGATGTATTAAATGGGAATATCCAACAAAGTATTCAGAATAGTACTTGATACTTAATAAGTTTTCATCCTTTGAGACCCTTATTGCGAGGAACTAATAGACCTGGGTTGCATTCCATACTATTAATTGCTTTTTTATTATTATTATTATTCCTAACGTAATGGGAAAAGTAATCTGGACAGCTCTGACAGACTGCTGGCTCAGAAAGCTATACTCCTAAATGAGAGTCCTTCTCTTCCGCCTCTCCTCTCTGGGTTTGATGTTACTCTCAGACCTTTCTAAGTGAGATGAAGGTGCCAAAGAGTACGTATAAAAAATCAATGTCCAGTGTAAGGAGAAAGGAATTTTCTACCGCACTCTCCTTACATGGAAGTGTACCAGAGCATTAAATCAACGCATCAGGTGTGACATGCTATTTAATAGTTCTGGCACACTCGGCTGCCTGAAAACTCTTCAAAGGTAATTTTATCTGAGAAAAGAGAGTTGGCTTACACCCTCTTCCTCCAGTCTTTTCATAAGGGAAACAACCTAATTACAACTTTAAAGGGACTTCAGAGTCTGTGTTCCTTTTCAAAGATGGCATTAGGTATTGAGTTGCTGGATATTGTAGCTGGGAGAAAGCTTTTAAAATCAAGCGCAAAAGGAAGGCTCATTTCAGGGAAAGCTCTAAAGCCCATATGTACACCCATTTGAACAAGGTTCTGGCAGTGCCACTGGCTTTTTGCTCACATTTGTGTCTGAGCATCAATGAACTTGCACTGCTGTTATTCTCATGTCTGTGTTCCTTTTAGAACAACTCTTATAGACTATACTTTAGGCCCTTCAGTTCTATGTTCTGAAATATGAAGTGGGTCTCTAAAATGACTGCCTTTTTCTTAGAAGGGATAAGTGTGGGAGAGCTTTCAGTGCCTCTGAATTTTAGGCTTTGATCACTCACCTATTTTCAAAAGTGGTCAAGCATATGGGATGTTTTATATCAAAAAAAAAAAGAAAAGAAGAAAAAAATGCACATACTTCCTCTGGATATGAAGCAAAAATTAAGGGTAAGCAAACAAATTAACTGAAGTTTACATCTGAAATTGTATTGGTGATTTAGCACCGTTCCTTCTAGCTTTGTTCTCTATGTGGCTAGGAAAAGGTTTAGCCTTTTCAATTACTATTAAGAAACACTTTGTCCTATAACTATCATGGATAAATGGCTAATTATTAGAAATAAAGTAGTATGAATTATTGAAACTAATGAGATGGGGTGGCTCAGAAATATGCAAAGTGGAGAATCAGATTTTAGATGTAGAAGAAACCTTAGTTACTAATGCAACCTCATGATTTACAGATTTCTTAAAAATTTGAGATATAAATTAACTTTCTCAAAGCCACAATATATTATAAAATATGAAATTTGAAATAATCCTGAAAAAATGATTTAAATTGTTTTATTAAAAATGTTATTATTAAAAATGTGAGTGCACCTTTTATACACTAAGCACCATGACAGATGCTAGGGATACAATATTGAACAAAGTAAATTTAATTCCGGCCCTCCTAGAAGTCTGACTACTGAATTAAAGAGACCAAACAGTCATACAAATAAGTGTGAAGACACGATTGTGATAAGTGTTATATGTGAGAGGTGCATGTGCTATGAGAACATACTAATGGAGGGTAGAGTTGGGAAATTGAGGAAACCGTCTGGAGGAGCGAACCGAGATCTGAAAACAACAAAGAAGTAGATTAACCAATAGGAGGAATGAAGGAATGAAGGAATGAAAGAAAGATTCTTGGAATGTTTGAGATAAAGAAACACCATGGAAACATTGTGAGAAAGCACAGAATCTTCTGCTTGTGTATTGAGTAGTCACATAAGCATGAGAGATAGGGCTGAGACAGAGAAGAGAAAATATAAGTAAAATGATACTCATTTTTCCACAGACAAAGCACTTTTGTTTTAATTTAATCCTCCCAATGGTCCTGTAGTGTAACAATTCTTTCCCCAAGTTACAGATAAGGGAACCAAGATTTATATAGTTTAAATAACTTGAGAAGGCTTCACAGTTAGTGAACTGTTGGACTATTAGATTTTAGACCACAATGTGGTCCTTCTGGGAATGGCAGGCAGAGAAGGAGGGAAAGGGGTAGCGGGGAGAAAGGAAAGCACCGGGAAGAGGTGCTGAAGGAAGAAGCAAGTAAGACTAGAGCAATGAATTGGAAATGCGTACATGATTCAGGAATATAGACATCACTCTAAAGCCAAGTAGCCTCTATAGGAAATTTCTATGTCAGGAGAGATGAAATAACATTTTCTCCTGTCCAGATTTTTTCATTTCCTTATATGAGCTTTCCTCTTATCTTAGTCTGCTTGAGTTGCCATAACAAAATACCACATGTTGAACTCCTAAAAAGAGAAAATAGAATGGTGGTTACCAAGGAATTGGTGGGTGGGGGAAATGAGATGGTAGTCAAAGGGCATAAACTTCCAGTTATAAGATGAATAAGTTATGGAGATCTCATGTATAACATGATGATAATTAATAGTACTGTATCATATACTTGGAAGTTGCTGGGAGTATCTTAAATGTTCTCACCATGAAAAAGAAATGCTAATTATGTGACGTGCAGGAGGCACTTACTAATGCTATGGTGGTAGTCATATTGTAATACATAAGTGTATCAAGTCAACACGTTGTACAGTTTAAACTTAAACATATTATTTGTCAATTCTATCTCAGTGAAACTGGAAAAATACTATAGGCTGGATGACTTAAACAACAGAAATTTATTATCCTATAGTTACTGAGGCTAGAAGTTCAAGATTAAGCTTTCAACCGCACAGCCTTTCCTCAGTTCGTTAACATGGAAGAGAAGGATAGATAGATCTTTCTTCTTCTTATAAGGCTACCAATCCTACCAAATTAGGGCCCCGCTCTTATGACCTCATTCAACTTTAATTACCTTTTAAAGATCTGCAAATGCCCTCACATTAGGAGTTAGGGCTTTAATATATGGATTTGAGGGAGACACAATTTAATAACACAATTTAAACCATAGCAACTCTTTTTTGTATGCTTCCTGAAAATTAT
>NW_011888942.1:2675011-2679618 GCF_000151845.1 Pteropus vampyrus
CAGATTTTTTCATTTCCTTATATGAGCTTTCCTCTTATCTTAGTCTGCTTGAGTTGCCATAACAAAATACCACATGTTGAACTCCTAAAAAGAGAAAATAGAATGGTGGTTACCAAGGAATTGGTGGGTGGGGGAAATGAGATGGTAGTCAAAGGGCATAAACTTCCAGTTATAAGATGAATAAGTTATGGAGATCTCATGTATAACATGATGATAATTAATAGTACTGTATCATATACTTGGAAGTTGCTGGGAGTATCTTAAATGTTCTCACCATGAAAAAGAAATGCTAATTATGTGACGTGCAGGAGGCACTTACTAATGCTATGGTGGTAGTCATATTGTAATACATAAGTGTATCAAGTCAACACGTTGTACAGTTTAAACTTAAACATATTATTTGTCAATTCTATCTCAGTGAAACTGGAAAAATACTATAGGCTGGATGACTTAAACAACAGAAATTTATTATCCTATAGTTACTGAGGCTAGAAGTTCAAGATTAAGCTTTCAACCGCACAGCCTTTCCTCAGTTTGTTAACATGGAAGAGAAGGATAGATAGATCTTTCTTCTTCTTATAAGGCTACCAATCCTACCAAATTAGGGCCCCGCTCTTATGACCTCATTCAACTTTAATTACCTTTTAAAGATCTGCAAATGCCGTCACATTAGGAGTTAGGGCTTTAATATATGGATTTGAGGGAGACACAATTTAATAACACAATTTAAACCATAGCAACTCTTTTTTGTATGCTTCCTGAAAATTATCCTATTAAATTCTCTGGAAAGCAATTACTACTATGTGGTATATTTCGTGTGTGTGTATGTATGTGTGTGTGTGTGTGTGTGTGCATGTGCATGTGTGTGCATGTCTTTGGTTGTCATTATCAGACTTATCTCCCCAGACTAGAATTTAAAGTGTCAATAGAGCACTGTTTGTCTCATTCATAATGATACTCTTGGAGCTTAGAACAGTGCTGGACACAAACAGGACAACAGAGAATATTTGCTGAATAAGAAAAACAGCTTATTCTATGAGTGCTTCACTGGAGAGTACATTTTCTGAGCATGTCTTGCAAATGCGACCGCTCATTAGTACAAGAAAAAACTACCCCCAAGTGTTTCAGAGTAAGGAAAACAGAAGTATGTATTTTTGTCTTCAGTTGTTCATGTCTTATCTTCTCTCTAGATATATCCATCACTGCATACCCAGAGAATAAAGTGTGCCAATCTGACTTCCTAACTCTAATTGCAATCAGGTTGGAATGCTGACTGATTTTGTGTCCCCATGCTCCAGAAGATGTGCTTATGGCAGGTCAATCAATGCCTAAATGGAGATGTGTTTAGCTATATAGTGAACCTATCAATTGAAAACTCTTAGCACATTTCATTGAGGGGAGAGGTGATCTTTTATTTTTACTATACTATATATTCTTTTAATAATGAAAAATGAAAACAGAACATTTCTTCCATTTCTTTTATGAGAAGTATTGATCAGATTATCATTACTAAAGGAAGAAGAATATCAAAGTTAATAAGGAAGAACAGCTGAATTATGGTAAATTCTGTAAGAAATGTACATATCGTTCTGGAAAGAGGTAGAGAGAAAACAGAACTACAGAATGATATTTTTACCACAAGAATAGAGAAGCTATAGTGTTTCATTTCATGATACTGGCACTATAACTGAAAAAAATCGTGCAAATGAAATGTTCATTAGAGGTTTGGTTCCCTGAGTAGGCTCAATGCTGGGAGAGGGTCTGGGAAAGGAATGAAATTATAAGAGGGAGAATTTAAATTATTTATAAATTAAAATCACAAAATTAATTTGAATGTCTGCTAGAGGCTGGATCTGAGAAATGCAGACCCAACTACCAGGCGGTTCAGCTTCTCTACTTCTTGGAGTTGCTGGTAATTGGCTTTGGGGGCATGAGAACAACTAGACCATGTATCTCTCACCATCCAGCAGGATAATCTTGGCTTGTTTACATGGTAGCTCAAGGTTTTAAGAGATTGAATTGGTGCAGGCAAAGCTTCTTGGGGCTCAGGTTAAGAACTTGCACAGCCTTATTTCTACCACATTCCCTTGGCCGAAACAAGCCACAAGTCAGCTCAATTCAAGAGATGGGTATATTGACTCTACCTCTTGATGAGAGAAGCTGCAAAGAATCATGACATTTTTGCAGTCTGCCACATTACATATAAATAAAAACACAGACGTGTTTTACTTTATGTTTTAATTATGTTTTTTAACTGTCCATAAAAGTTTAAGAAATCTTAGATTTTATCTTTATAGGTCAAATACTTTCAGGCACCTTACCAGAAATCTGTACCAAGAAATCTTCCTGAGTTCATGGCTAATATAAATTTGGAAGAATGCTAATGGCCTAGCTATGAGCATATTTTAAATTGAACCCAGTAGAACATGTAAGTCCAACCAAAAAGTTTGTTGAATTTTCTATGGATCCTTTGGAGTTAACATGCCAGCTGGGCTTCTCAAGCAGAATCCTCAGAATTGATCACTCCAACCTGCAGCTTCTACAGCTCTCCAGTTTCCAAACCTTAGTTCTCTAGTAAATACTGAACTACCAGGCTTCCATGGAAGGATGCTACTTAATTTTTCCTGTGTCTCATTTTTAAAATAGTCATAGTAGCTACATGTTATTGTGAACAAGAGCTTGGAAAACACACTAGTGAACAGTTTTTTTCATGCATATGAGCAATAAAGAGGGATCAAAGTTGTTTGCCTTTATATAGTTTGAGATGCCCAGTTTATCACGGAGGCTGTGGGTTTTAAGCGACTATCAAATCTGCATTGAGCTTATTTATAAGCTGCTCAGTTAAAAAAAAAAAAAACAAAAAAAAAAAACTTCCCATTTGCAGTTCCTCACACTAATACATGTTTTGAAACTAAGCATATGTAGTATATGTGGAATAAGATTACTAATCTGTTTGCCCTTTTCTTTCATCTGTAATATCTTGCAAATGTTCTCTTGCTTAAGGCAAGTTTGAGTTTTAGAAAATAAAGATCTCTTAAATGAATTCATCTTTTATCTCATTACTGTCAACTCTGGAACCCCTTCTCTGGTTTGTGTTTTTCAATCAGAATTAATACTTAAACTTAAAATAATATTGTTATTTTTGCCCCAGCCTTCCATGCTGCCAATTTTCCACATGGCTGTTTCGACCTATCATTCAAGCATATATACTGTTTAAAATTAAAAGCTGTCTTTTCCCTTAGTCCCATCAGAAATATTTTATAGAGAAAAATACAACCTTTTCTAGGGCTTCTTCTAAGCTGATTTTAATTGACTGCTCTAGCCCAGGGACAGACCAAAACAGTTGTGATTCCAGCATGGTCTCTGTGGCAGCCCACTAAAGCATTCAAAACACTCAGTGGGAAGGATCAAGGTGAGTTGGAAGCAAAGCTGATAGAAAATCGGAAGGCAGAGGCTTTTATTTGTCACACCAGTCTACAGTGGCATGTTCACCAGGGTTTGCATTCCTAGTGCATACTCCTAAATGTCAAAATAAATTATTCTAGAGAAAACAAGTGAGTTATCAAGGTTAACTGTTCTTGACTTCTTGACTTTACACAAACTTTTTCTCTTCCAAAACTAAATTTATCAGTTCAGTTCTGATGGCAAGGTAATGTAATCTGCACTTGGCTTTTAGCAGTGTGTCCTAGTAAGGTACCATCACTGAGAGATTCAACATATACAGGAGTAACCAGACAAATTGCTATTTAAATAGTTTAACTCTCCCAGAGACAACTATTCCCTTATCAGTGGGCATTCTTGCAACCACTACCCAGGAGATTTAATTGAAAAGCTTAAAACACATAGAAGCAGTGGGGGAAATCCCCAGGAATTTAGGAATGATGAAAAACTTTAATTTTTGTCAATGAAAAGTTATTCTAATTTACTGTTCACACTGTGAGATATTAGGTTGTGCAGCAGTTACAACAGCAAGCAATTAGAAGCCTTTTTCTCCCTTTAGCAATAGCCTTGAAGTGACCTAGTTAAAATCATGTTTATAGCTTATTTTGAAGTTCCGTTTAACTTTGTAGACTAACATTTGGTTTCTCTGTTAATAGAAATACATAGCCTTTAACAAATTCAGAACTGGTTAATCAAAAGCTGAAAACTGCGATTCCATACTCAAGATTTGCATCTAGGATAACTACCCCGTCAATAGCATATTTGACTATCTAACAATAGAATTAGTCTAGAGGTGGAAGGGGGAACAGTACTGGTATTGGATTGGAGAAGAAACTCATATGTATTAAAACCCACCATCATTTCACTGCTTTATGTCCTTGTCTGAAGGCCTTAGTTTTACAATGCCTCCGGTAACTTCCTTTTTTAAAAAAAAATACATTGTGAACATATTATTCTCCCTCCCCCAAAAAACTTTTTAAATTATATAATCGTATAAGATATTCAAGGAGTACAGTTACTCCCTTAATTTCCTCCTACCTCCACCCCCAACTACAGTCTTCATTCATTCATAAACTGACACAATGGCTTTCTAAAATATGCTGTCAAAATGTAATTTTCAGGTTTGGGAAGAGATAGCAAACCTAAACGTGGAATTTAGAGTGAAC
>NW_011888942.1:2680955-2686704 GCF_000151845.1 Pteropus vampyrus
TTATTCCACAAATAATATTTTAAATTTGTGTTAGATGCTAAAAGGAGAATTAGATGGAGCTATGAGAGCAGGGAACATACTACATTCTGGGGACATGTTTTTGTAGAAATGATAGGGTCAAACTGGAAGAATGTGCAGCAGTTGGCCTAGTGAGGAAAGAATGAAAAAACATTCTGGATTTGGGAAAAATATGAGAGAAGGGCCTAAGTTAAACAAGGGAGTAAGGAGCTAAACCATTTGGGGGAGAGTGGTATAAGATGAAGTCAGAGAAGGTTTTCTAGGACCAGATTATCCCTGGCCTCAAAAGCCACTTTATCGATGTGAGCCAGTATCCCAAGAGCATAGTTCACATTTTAAGAGTGTTAAATAAAGATTATTATGATCATATTTGCATTTTGAGATCATTCTGGCTTTAATATGCAGAGTGGAGTAAACGTAAATATGAAGTGAAAGGAGGATATTATGATGATCCAGGTGAGATACATCAGGGGCTTGGGCCAGGGTGGCAGAAATTAAGGTGGAAAAAATGAACAATATCAACATAGACCAGTGGGCAAAATTAGCAAAATTTATTTGCTGATCATACGTGGGAAGTATGGGAGAGGAGAAAGCCTAGGTCCTTTCTGTTCTTTATCCACAAAGTATTTAAGCTTCCCTCATGGAGTGAACATTGTGCTACAACAAAACAAAATAAAATAAACCAACAAAGGTAGACAGATTACACAAATATTTTTTTTAAATAAGTCTCTTTGTTTACTGATACTTTGTTGTAATGATTCAAATGGCCATTTAAAAATCATCGGTAGATACTTTGCTCCATCAATATTCTTAGTCTCAGGACCTATGTCAGAGGCTTTGGCTTTTGCATTGCAGAGGTGACAAGACACCAAAAAAAAAAAAAAAAATCTCACTTTTTCAAATATCACCTCAAGGAGTCTTCAGCTATTCTGTTACTGTAACTGGTAATACTATTATTATTGCTATTGCCCTGCCCATCATATATGGTCTTTCTATAGCTTGAGCATAATGTTTTGAATTTGAAGTCAATGTGACCTACAGTTTCTAGGTTTGTTTTAATTTTTGGTGCTCCCTAGCACCATTGCAGCATAAAACACGTTCCAAAGCCAGTTTAAAAGAGTACCTTAACTTAAGTTTATGTAAAATAGTCATCCTCTCCTGTCCATATACAAACGTTCCCATCATTTCTTCTCACCACAGCATCATCTCATTATCAAAACATTCTCTTTTCCAAATAAACTATGGGCCATTGTCAATATAGGTGTGCGCTTTGGTTTCTTCACTTGCTGTCTATATAATATTCTTACCTTCTTGTGAATTCTTGACATCTTATCATGCATAATACCTACCAACTGGTGCTCTAAACATCTCTAAATGGAGCTAGGAATGCCTGACATTTTCAATCCATACATGCCTTTGCCAGTAACCAATGTTCCCACCTAAAAATACCAGAATTACACACCTACCATATAGAGAAGGATCAGTGCTCTGAGGATATAACTACATTATATTAGGAAAAGCTAGGTGCTAAGAACTATATATCTGACACAAAGGCACTATACAGAGGGACAGAATTGAGCTGAACACAAGACAAACCAGTGGGGCAGATTTAAGAAACAAATAGTATCAAAGAAATATGAACATTATAAATTTTTTTAATTTGTTTTTAGAACAGATAGGGAAGCATTGGTAAAGCTCTGTAGATGTTCCTTAACTAGACATCCAGTATATCTCACCCCTTTCCTGTCAACTTCCTCCATTTTTAAGCCTACTATGTTATTTACCACCTGCTTGCCTTGGGGAAACCTTGGTGCTGAGGTTGATATCTGAGTATTTGGGATTGTCCTTGTAATTAATGCTAATTGAGTTGTGAAGATAGCAGAACATTTCAGTAGTTGTGTGCTCTGCTGGAGGGTACATGTATTCTGATGCTAATATATGTATTTTTTCTTTAATGGCTTTTGTAGGTCACACTGAAGGTGTTATTCTGTCTTCCAGGAGAAATAAGATACTAAATTTCTTTCAAAAATTTGGAAAGTTTCCAGAATTCAGACGTAACGTAAATGTTAAACTTTTAATTGTAGAATTCTAATTAGATTGTTATTAAATTTTTAAAATATCATCTTATTGGTTTTGATATGTATGATTATCTCTAATTACTTCTGCAATGGATTTTATGCCGTTACTGTCCACCTATGTCCTTTCTCCTATTTCTACTTTGAGGCCACCTAGTGTGTGTTGTTCTTTCAAGTAACCTTAATTTAACTGAAGAGACTTTTGTTATTACTCTATTATAAGAACTTCACAATTAATTTTAAGTGCCTGATAGAATGGGAGAAGAGGAGTCTCCTTTTCAGCATGGTTTTATCTCAAGTGCACTGAGATAAAAATTGAGCACTGGTCTAAAGTGTAGCTTATTAAGAATATTACAATACTCAGTTGAAAAAATATCACCTTTAGCACACATAGGACTCTTCCACATAGGTTACTAAATGCATGGAGTCATTGTAATATCAGAACAGATTTTCCTGGTCTAAAACATATAAATGAAATATTTATGCGCTCTTGTTCTCTATCTCTCTCGAAAACATAACTTGATAAATTTCTTTCTTTTTTTTTTCTTTTTTTTTTTTTTTTTACCAAATTTAGAGGATATGTTCAAGATGTCTTCCTTACAAGCTACAGCATTTGAGAGATTCTGGGTTGTGGAGTTGGGGGAAGGACCTTACAGAGACAGACAAACTACTTCCTATTACTTCCTACAGCTTGCTAAAATATGAGCAACAACAGAGAAGCATTCATTTGGCAATAGCCAACATTCTCTCATCTAGGTAGTCTTTTTGATTAAGTTACTCTTCCTTCATTGGCAATTAATTTATGTATTTCACAGCCATTTTCTTCCCTGTATAAGTCACATCCATTATACAAAAGTCTAGTTCTCGGAAGATATTTCACACTAATTATAAATAACATTTAGCCATTTGGCCTTTTCAAAGAACTACTTGTTCATATCACACTTATTGTCTACTGTGTGCCAGCTCCTCTGCTGAGTAGCAGATCCAAGATGTGTTGGAAGATTCAGAATTTTCAATAAATGTGGCAAGAGACATAATAGAGTTATCTTACTCGAGCATGTTCATTACAAGCTCCTAAAAAGGGGCTCTGGTGGAATGTCCAAAGTTTATGCATGGTCACAGGTAGGTGGCTGAATAAAAAGCACTTAGCTTTTAGGGTAGGCACTGACATTTCAAGATTTTCCCAGGATGTGATTAGCAGCCATTGCTTTCTCATGCCTCAGTCAGCCAACACGAATTCTCCTGGTAGAGAGTCTAAAAATGATGTCCTAAAGGCAAGGGATTATTTAGGCTAGCAGCACACTGCATTTTCAGACAAGAAGCTGGGACTTTTAAAATGCCATTTTCAAAAAGTATCATAATGTGACTGACATTAATATTTAATTAGAAAAATATTAAAAATTTTGGCAAAGGTGACAAAGGAAACTGATATTTAATGAGCACTTACTATGTGCTATATGCTACAATAAATACAGTCTGCGAATGATTCCTTTTAAGTCTCACAATAACCCTAAGATGCTGGTATGCTGAAAGCAAGTTACATTGCAGTGTCATAGCCTGCCTCACCCAAATGCTCATCTTTGTCATTATCAGAACAAAGAAACCTTTGCTTCTTGTGGGAGATTGCCACTAATGCTCCTGGTAATGACCAGGGATTTTTTCCACAGAGTTGTCTATAGCACTATGACAAGGAAATGAGTCCTTTCATTGTGGAAGAAAATGTACTGTATAAATTGCCTCTTACATTCCTCTCTCTTAGGCAGCAGAGTCTAAGAACTAGTCTCAGAATTCAGGTAAAGGCAGAGCCCCAGCCCCACTGCACAAGGCCACTAAACTAACTAGCAGAGAGATAAAGAGCATGTGCTGGAAGGTCTGACTCCCTGGGTTTAAATCTTACCTGTACAACTTGCTAACTCTGTGACCCTGGGCAATTTACTTAGCCTCTCCTAGCATCATTTATTCCTGTTATAAAATGGAAATGATGATAGCATTTAACTCATAAGGTTGGATAAGAATTAAAGGCATATAAGCATATAAAGCACTTAGTCTAATGCCTCGTACATAATAAGGGCTCAATGAACTAACTGTTTTATGACCCATAAGATGTTCACTATCATTAAAGGATGTGACATCCTTATTATGGTTCACACAAAATAGGAAAGAAACTGATCAGTCTTGAATAGTGAAAACTGCCTTTGAGTTTTTTCAGATTTGATCTTAATCTCACACTAAGGGCTGTGTTCCTGTAGTCAACAATATGCACACTGTATGTTTTGTCAATACTCAGAGGACTTAGATGTGAGATATGCCAGGACTTCCACAGTGGACCCCAAGGTTGGGGGATGCAGCATGTGAGAAGAAAGCCAGAAATGAATGGAATACTGTTTACTATGGATTTTGTAAAAAACAAAAGAAAACAAAACAAACAAAAAACAGAACATGGTTTTAAAATTTAGCTTTTATCAGGGTAGCCTGACAATGAAGGCCAGAATCTAAAGGGCATAATTGTTCCAGGCAGGGTCCAAATGTACATAGTAGAGGCAGATCTAGTGTGCTGCCTAAAACATATCTGAACTTCAGGTGTCACTATTGCCATTTATTTAGCCCTTAGTTGTACTAAAGTATTATCAATTACATATATAATATATATGCACATGTATATGTATATATGTATATGTACATATAAAATTAAAAAATTTACAATTTACCGACCTAGTAGGCTTTTATTCGGTGATTCATAAATTGGGCAACATCCAATATAGCAGATAGAAAGGAGTTGTGAAGAGCTGTACAAGGGAAGAAACAGTTTATAAACCAAAGCAAAAAGGAACAAGACAGTCATCCTACGCACTTGCTGATTGATTAAAGCAGGACTACTTTTCTCCAAAACTAGGTAAGGGCCCTCAGAGTACTTGGTTCGAAGCCACTGAGGAGAAGGGGATAGAGACACGCATATTCCTGCGCCTGAGTGCTGAATACTACATATAGAGATCTGTTTCGTGGTCATTCCGGGAAAAGATCATCAGATAGGATCAAGATTGAGAATGAAAGAATCTTTAATTGACAGGTAACCTTTCCAATTTAGGGAACCCAAAAGAAAAATAATTTTCTCATAAATGTATTCCACTTACATTCCTGCTTACAGGTGCTTCTTTTTCTCTTCAATAGAAATGTTCATACAAGTAATTAGAACAAATAACAAGTATTAGTAAAACATATAATGGTTTAAGTGCCTCCTTTTTTATTGTATAATTTATGTCTTGTTGCAATAATGCTGCATACTAAACAACCCCTAAAGTAGAGGTTTAAAACAACAACTAACTATTATTTGTGAGTCTAAGGGTTAGGTGAGTAGTTCCGATGATCTGATATAAACTCAGTTAATCTCAACTTATCTCCCCTGGGGTCTCGTGTGCACCTGTTGTCAGCTGGCAAACAGAGTAGGAGCTAACAGGTCTGTGATGGCCTCAACTTGAATGTCTTGGTTCTCTTGCACATGTTCTCTTATTTCCCAGAAGGCTAGCCTGGATTATAGCTCTGAGTTGGATGATATGAAAACTAAAGTGCAGTGACTCCACTAAAGTCTCACAAATATGTGGCCACCTTAGAACTCAGGCTTTTGTTTTTCCAGTTGTCCAGGGTTTGCTGAATTGGGC
>NW_011888942.1:2686754-2689766 GCF_000151845.1 Pteropus vampyrus
AAAAACAAAAGAAAACAAAACAAACAAAAAACAGAACATGGTTTTAAAATTTAGCTTTTATCAGGGTAGCCTGACAATGAAGGCCAGAATCTAAAGGGCATAATTGTTCCAGGCAGGGTCCAAATGTACATAGTAGAGGCAGATCTAGTGTGCTGCCTAAAACATATCTGAACTTCAGGTGTCACTATTGCCATTTATTTAGCCCTTAGTTGTACTAAAGTATTATCAATTACATATATAATATATATGCACATGTATATGTATATATGTATATGTACATATAAAATTAAAAAATTTACAATTTACCGACCTAGTAGGCTTTTATTCGGTGATTCATAAATTGGGCAACATCCAATATAGCAGATAGAAAGGAGTTGTGAAGAGCTGTACAAGGGAAGAAACAGTTTATAAACCAAAGCAAAAAGGAACAAGACAGTCATCCTACGCACTTGCTGATTGATTAAAGCAGGACTACTTTTCTCCAAAACTAGGTAAGGGCCCTCAGAGTACTTGGTTCGAAGCCACTGAGGAGAAGGGGATAGAGACACGCATATTCCTGCGCCTGAGTGCTGAATACTACATATAGAGATCTGTTTCGTGGTCATTCCGGGAAAAGATCATCAGATAGGATCAAGATTGAGAATGAAAGAATCTTTAATTGACAGGTAACCTTTCCAATTTAGGGAACCCAAAAGAAAAATAATTTTCTCATAAATGTATTCCACTTACATTCCTGCTTACAGGTGCTTCTTTTTCTCTTCAATAGAAATGTTCATACAAGTAATTAGAACAAATAACAAGTATTAGTAAAACATATAATGGTTTAAGTGCCTCCTTTTTTATTGTATAATTTATGTCTTGTTGCAATAATGCTGCATACTAAACAACCCCTAAAGTAGAGGTTTAAAACAACAACTAACTATTATTTGTGAGTCTAAGGGTTAGGTGAGTAGTTCCGATGATCTGATATAAACTCAGTTAATCTCAACTTATCTCCCCTGGGGTCTCGTGTGCACCTGTTGTCAGCTGGCAAACAGAGTAGGAGCTGACAGGTCTGTGATGGCCTCAACTTGAATGTCTTGGTTCTCTTGCACATGTTCTCTTATTTCCCAGAAGGCTAGCCTGGATTATAGCTCTGAGTTGGATGATATGAAAACTAAAGTGCAGTGACTCCACTAAAGTCTCACAAATATGTGGCCACCTTAGAACTCAGGCTTTTGTTTTTCCAGTTGTCCAGGGTTTGCTGAATTGGGCATGATACCATTTTGGATATGTACCATTTTTGGATATGTACGATTTGGGATAGATTATATCTGCATCTATATCTATATCCCAAATGGCATGTGTGTATACATATACACACACATACACACTTAAATTACCATCAAGTTCACTTCTGACACATATAAATTCAATTAGAGTTTTTTAATTTTGAGATAAAGTATGCCTGGACTCACTTTAAAGTCTCTTTACCTTTTATTAGGTGCAGAAATGAGATTGAGATCTCATGAAGCTCAATTTGTTCACAGTGGAATGTCCATAAATATTCCTCGCTTCAAATGAGAAAAAGTAATGGATGGGTTTGGAAAGGAAACACTGCATTTTAAAATTAGTTATATTGTCTGCCTATCTTGTAAAGATTGAGTGGAGAACAATGGAATGCAAGTTTCTTCTTTTTGGTTTCTGAATTTTATCCTCTTTTTTGAATCTGAACCAGCATCATCTTTTCATTCTGAAAATAGTGCAGCAATTGTCCAGAGTTGAATCTTTTTGTTTGTTTCAGCTCACACTTGGGCACATATACACACAGATACTGTTTTCTTTTATTATTTAAAATATTTTCTGTTCAGATAACATATGCTTGTAGTATGACATAAAAGGGTTTGCAGTACAAAGTCAGTTTCCCTCACACCGCTATTCACCAGCTCCTTGTTCAGATGCAAATGGGATATATTCCTCCAGAATTGTCCCATGTATATATAAGCAGATGAAAATATTTTTATATAGCTGTTTGCATCTCTTAATATAAATATGAACATACTACACATACACTGTGCTCTTGGTTTACTTAACAATTTGTCTTAGAGATTTCCTCATCTCAGTACATGGAGAGCTGCCTCATTTTACTTACAAACACATGCCATTTTTCAAGTATACTGCTGCCCAATAAAATACCTCCTAGGTACCCCTTATTTTATTTCTCTTTGCCTGTTGGCACATCCTATTCTTGGAGATTTATTTCCATTTCCATATTGGGAATTTGATTTCTGTTCCAGATGTGTCCTACTATCTCAATCACTCTTACGAGATAACAAGGTGTTTAATCTTTTTTCTATGTCCCACATTCTGGGATAATTGGAATGTTGTCCAGGGCACAGGGATGATCTGCCTCGGCTTTACCAGTGAAGTCAAGGACTGACCAGAACTGGTTCCAATAATGCAGGGATCAGTTGACCTGATCTATCTTCTTTCTCAGTTTCTGACTCACTAGTATTTTTTGGTTTTGTTTTTTGATACATCAGAAATGCATTTCGTCAATGCCAAACAATCTTACCCTGCTGGCTTATTCAGATCAAAGCCAGACTGACAGCTCTAGTGCCTCAGAGGCCCTCAGAAAAGACATCAAGATGTCTCCTATGTGCAAGGCAATGTCTTTGGTATTATATAACTAATCAAAAGAGTTTAATTTTGTTTTGGTTTTTTGTTTGTTTGCAAAGTACCATAGTATAAATTAACTGGATTTGGTATCAGAGGATTTGGATTCTAGCTCTTTCACTGTCTACCATGTAACACTGAACAAAACGAGCCCAATTTCTCATGTATTAAATGGGAATACAAATACCCACTTTACAAATTTTTAACAAACTATCTTGGTTAATTTGAGCAATTAAATAATTTTATAAGTACTAAACAATATTTCGACTATTAACTAATAATTTCCTTCTCTTAGTTCAGCATGTGTGGTTGATATCTATTTAGTTATTTATTTGGAATGGAGATATATCCTGTTTG
>NW_011888942.1:2690306-2722339 GCF_000151845.1 Pteropus vampyrus
CTGATCTATCTTCTTTCTCAGTTTCTGACTCACTAGTATTTTTTGGTTTTGTTTTTTGATACATCAGAAATGCATTTCGTCAATGCCAAACAATCTTACCCTGCTGGCTTATTCAGATCAAAGCCAGACTGACAGCTCTAGTGCCTCAGAGGCCCTCAGAAAAGACATCAAGATGTCTCCTATGTGCAAGGCAATGTCTTTGGTATTACATAACTAATCAAAAGAGTTTAATTTTGTTTTGGTTTTTTGTTTGTTTGCAAAGTACCATAGTATAAATTAACTGGATTTGGTATCAGAGGATTTGGATTCTAGCTCTTTCACTGTCTACCATGTAACACTGAACAAAACGAACCCAATTTCTCATGTATTAAATGGGAATACAAATACCCACTTTACAAATTTTTAACAAACTATCTTGGTTAATTTGAGCAATTAAATAATTTTATAAGTACTAAACAATATTTCGACTATTAACTAATAATTTCCTTCTCTTAGTTCAGCATGTGTGGTTGATATCTATTTAGTTATTTATTTGGAATGGAGATATATCCTGTTTGTTTCATTATTAACATTTACTTCTATCCTCCAGTCTTGAGTTTGTCATGTGAGGGATCAGTACCTGAAGGTGTATAATAGATGCTGAGTAAAGGAAACTTTTAAATTTGTAAAAGCCAAAGAACACAAAGTTTAATTAGAATGAGACTGGTACACACAAAGTTTGTCTCTTTAAAAAAAACAGACTATTACAAATTCTTTAAGACATTATGCTGCTAGGGCTGTGTGTACAGCCATTTTCTTATCTACTCTTACTTTTCGGAATGCACCAGTTCTCTTTTAATTAACATTTCATCAGATTACATTCTAAGGTCCAAGGTCTAGGAAGATATGCACAACACAGTAAAATGACAGCATAATCATTTTTAGTTAATTAATAAATGGATCCTAATCTTGATGTGATACACAATGTACAATTACTCTTATTATTTAAATTTCCCAACACATGTGTTATCTTAACTGTTCTTTATTCCTTCCTCATTTTGACTTATACTAGGTCAATTCCAGATTTTGCTGTTAATATCATTAACACTTCTCAAGAAAAAGTGATCACTGTCAATTAATTAATATATCTGATGGCTTTCTCAAGGTTATACATTCATTAGACTTGGTATGTCTGCTCTTAATGTGACATCAGTATCCAAAATTGAGAAAAACACCTGAACTTGATTAAATACTCCATACCAGGCATTGTGCCTGGCATTTCACATGTGGTATTTTATTTAATCTTCATAGAGATCAACTGTAACCTGGAACTGTAAAGAGCAGGAGATTTCAAGAAGCATAATTCCTGGCTTTTCCTCTGTGATGCAAAGGAAATTTTAGAATGGGGTGATGTTTATCCCAATTCAATAACAGTCTATAATAGTCAACTTATTAAGAGGAATTGACACCTTCTCTGGTAATCTGACCACCGTGAAGGAGAGTCTTTTCATAATTAGAACAAAAGTATCTAAGGAATTAGGTTCTCACCACCATCCAGTGCCTCAGCTATGTGAGAAGACTGATCCCTCCTTGAAGCAATTAGACTTGGTCTACAGAGTCAAAAGGGCTGAGGCTAAGGTCAGGGTTTATAGAGCCCCATAGGGCTGTCCTGGGATAAGTGTTCAGACTTCCTGTCTACGGCCATGTCCTTGTGCTCACCCAAAGTGTGCCCTGTTGGGAATCTTGTTCACATACATGATGTTTACCAAGGCATGGGTCTCAGAGTGTAATCCTACTCTTAAAGGTAGGCACTGAAATCTGGAAAGTTCTTTCAGTTTAGTGGGGAAGCAGGCAAGGAAGGAAAGAGTTATAATATCATAAATCAATACTAAGATGGAGCCAAGTACTTGGGGCAATGGAGCACCCACATATACTTGGAGGTAAGAACATTTAGTGACAAGTACATATCTTTCAGGGGATACCAGAGGGAAAATTTGAACCCACTAAAACCTTATGACTACACTATTGATAAAAGAACATCTAGAATGTGGGCTCTGATTTTCCTGACTGAAGGATGATGAGATGGCAGGACAATGCAGACAAAGAGAAAACTGTGAGTCAAAAAAAATCCAGAGTGAGAGAAAGAAATTTGTAGAGGGAGGGAGAGAAACATATCTTTATTTAAGAAATAAAGAGATATTTCCCATTGTGAAAGGGAGAATAGAACTTAGCTTAAAGAAGTTAAATAATAAAATTCAGACTAGAGAAACTAAATAAGAGAGCCTTTGAAAACCCAGTTTAAAGCTTTCGAAGACTATTATTTGCCTATTTTCTAAAGCCACTTTCAAAATGTTTTACTGCAAAGCCTTACCTAAATGTTATGCCCAGGTTTTACAGTTTGAGACTATACTCACAGCTTTATAAGAATGAAAAAGTTTTATTAAGACATGACTTATTTTCATGCTAAGATAGCCTTAGATGTTTAACCATGAATCAGGCAAACAACGGCAAGATTTTTTTTTTTATTCTGATGGTTTATAATTATATTGAAGGTTTTGTACTGTTTGGGTGTGAGCTATTTATTGTATTTATGCCTATATGACACAACATTCTATTACCAATTAGAGATGAAGTCTTTCGAAATCAGCGATTGAAGGTGATAGCCCTACTGTTTCATCTGCCTTAATAAGGTTTCAGAAGGAGTTTTTCTATTTTAATCTTTCGATGAACTTCAAAACCCAAGGTGACATAGGAGCCCCGCCCCAACCTACTTCTGGCAGGAAGGCATACTTCAACAAAATGAAATTATTAAATCAGAAGTTAAGAGTGTGATAATGCACATCAACCACAAAGATCAGATCTAATTAACGTTTCTATGATCAGGAAGTCCAATGTGTAATCAGAAAGCAGCACCTTAATTAATACTTGACTCGCATCAAATTCTATTTGCATGGAAATAATAAAGACATTTCCTTAGTGTTTTCACTGTATATTGATTCTGTATCATTCTATACATTTGTATTATCTACTTTTGTATGACATAAAAAGAAAAGGCACACTTACTTTAGGAAAAAAAGTCACCACCATTCAAAGAGAAACTATTTTGCATTACATACTCAGGTCATCTTTATGCATTACTTCATTTAATCTTTACAATAACTCTAAAATGTAGGAATTTCATTTCCCATTGTATAAAAGAGGAAATAACTCACCCAAGCTCATACTTCTTGTAAGTAGCAGAGCTGAGATTCAAAACAGCTCTCTCCATCTTTATAGCTCATTTTCTATGCAGAATGCCACAAAACCTTTGAGTTTTGTATTTGAAATTGCCACGAATTGTAATTAAATAAAATATCTCTCCTCTTAAATTCTGAATGTTATAATTGGAACCAAGTAAATACTTCCATTACATACCACCATTAAAGCCATAGCACACTCTAAAATTTAGGCATTTTTTTTTCCTTTTATTTCCTTTTTGTATGTTTTGCAACAGTTCATCCATCTTAAGGTTGTTGTTTCTTTTTTTTTTTAAGTAATTTTGTGTATTAGCTACATGTAAATAAAATGCCAATGTAAATTCCTTTACAGTAGTTAACTTCAACCAGAATTAATTTTGCCTCTCACCTTTGAGGATATTTGACAATGTCTGGAGATGTTTTTGATTGTCACAACTAGAAAGGTGTAATTGTATCTGGTGGGGAGAGGCCAGAGATGTTGTTAAACATCTAAAATGCCCAGAATAGCTCCTACAACTAAGAATTATCCAGCCTAAAATGTTAACAATGGTGAGGTTGAAAAACTCTGCTTTATAGTATTATTCTCAATTACTGAATCCTCTAGAAGGGAACTTTTGGACCCTAATTAGGGAAAGTGCAACTTGTCTACTGTTCCATGCTGCCCTCCCTACTGCACATAATCTATCCTACCTGCTATCATCTTACCACTGCTGCCTTTGTTTCAGAGGTCCTAAGTTCTTTTCATGACACCTCCCATTAAAGCTGAAAGGGTCGACTATCAGTCGTTTTTCTTGATTAACACTAAACTCTTGTTGAAATTTACTCATATTTTAAACCTTTATTTTAGAATCCATTCATTCAACAAATATTTATTTTTGAATGTCTACTCTGTGTTGCTCTGTTCTAGGCTTTGGGGGTATAGTGGTAGCAACTATAGTTAAGATCCCATTGCTACATATATTCTTGTGAGGGGAAGGTAGCTAATAAAAAAATAAGGTAATTGTCATATAGTGATGCTTGCTTTGAAGACAGTAAAATAGGATCTTCTGATAGTAATTGGGGGAGCTACAAGTCATCATCATTGAGGAGGTTAACATTTGAACTATGATAAAAATGACAAGAAGAAAACAGCCATTTACAAATTCAGGGGCAGAGAATTCCAGGCAAAGAGACCAGAAAAATCCACAACTTATAAAGCAGGACTGAGTTTGGAATGTTCAAGTAATAAGGAAAAAAAGCCAGTGTGGTTTGTTTCTGATGAATAAGTGAGAAAGAGCAAAAGGCTGGAAAAATTAGAACAGGCCACATGCGATAGAGGACCCTATGCCATGGTAGAAATTTAGATATTCTTTTTATTATATGAGGAGCCATTAGAGAATTTTAAGCAGAGACATGAGAAAATCTAATGTGTATTTTGAAAGATAACTTTGGTTACTCTTTGGAGAATGTCCTATAAGAGACACGAATGGAAGTGAGGGGACACATAGAAGGTTTTGGAGATGAGAGATGTTGTGGCCTTAGACTATGATGTAGCAATGGAGATGAACAGAATTGGTTGTTTTCAGGAGTGATTTTGGAGGTAGACTTGATAGGCTTCATGATGAAGGGGGTGGAAGGGGAAGGCATACCAAAGGTGATCCCTGGATTTTGACTTGAACAACTGAATGGAGGATGATGCTATTACTGAGATGTAGCACACTTGTAATTGAACAGATTAGAAGGAAATATCACATGGTCTGAAGGTGTATTATACGGCATTCAAGAGAAGATGTCAAGGATTCATGATGTGTGAAACTGGAGATCAACAAAGAGGTCAGAGATGGAGATGGAAATTTGGATGTCGTCATCATGTACATTGCATTTAAAACCTTGGGAAGGAGCAAGATCACCTGAGGATTATATCTTTATGGAGAAAAGAAAGGAACTTATGAAGAAATTTGGGGCAATCTAACCTCCAAGAGTTAATATCTATCCTTGATAAAAAAAATTACAAGTATCTACAAGTAGACCAGAGAGCAGAGATCTGAAACACTGTTATGCTCACTTAGCGTGTGCTCTAAACCAAACCCAGGGCAGGGGAGGGGTGGGGAAGGTCGGAGAGAGGGAGAGAAGAGGGGAAGAGAGAGACAGAAACAGAACAAGTTTTAAAATTATAAAGTAGTATAATAAATGTAAGATAGCATTATTAGTTCTTTTACAGTAACTGACAAAAAGAATATAGGAAATCTGAAATAAGATATAGCCCATAGTGTCTTCAAAGAAGTTAACCTGTGCTGGCCAAGTCCTTCCTGGGGTCTTTTTTGACACAGGCAGTAGAATCATTGCTTTTTATTATCACCTTCTTATATTGAATACATTCTGCTAAAACCCTAGTGTTTTTAACTGCTAAATTGTTAAATTTTACTCAGTAAATTATGTTTGTATTCCAGTGTTAGGCTTTCCAGTTATTTATATTATTTACATTAAATTTCACCCCCTTGGGCTGTTGAGCCAGTTTTGAAACCTGATTCTTCTATAAAACATGTTAGTATTCTTTCCAGCTTCTTGTCACATGCAAATTTAACCAATGTTTTAACCCAAGTCTTAATAAAAATGTTAGATTAAGACCAAGAACCTGAAGGGTTCATCATCTCACCAGGGATCTCTATCTTGTTAGACGTTACAACTCACCTTGGGTACCATCAATAATGCATTCACCAAATTGTAAAAGGGTTGAACACAGAGTTTCATCTTTGTCTTGGGTTAATTTTTTTTTTTTTTTACAAACTATCTAGCTGAAATATGCTCCAAATCTGTCTATAAGATGTCACTAGTAGAAGAGTCTAGAGATTTTACTCACAAATTAAGGTCAATATGGTATAAGTTGTTATTAGAGAATATATAGCAGCTCCTAGGATTGCATTTTTTTCCTAATTGTTCACAAATCTCTTTTTAATATAGACTATTTTAAAATCATATTTAGAAGTATCTTTAAGTTCACTAAGATTTTTGAAAGATATTGTCTCAATTAGTCCTTTAGTTCCTATTCTTTTCTCCATACTCCTGAAATATTGCCAAATCAGGCCAGTTCTTTTCCTTCCAAGTAGCAGCATGATAGTTTCATTTTAACAAAGGGAAATAGCTGAAATTTGAACATGAATTTATCAGGTTGAGAATTGTTTCCTCCTTTTTTTTTTCTTTTTCATTTTTTCTACTTTATTCTTGCCTTTTGGCAACTATTTCAAACAATAAAGCCTTTTAAAATCAGTAGTACTGGGGTCAGTTTTGGTTATTAGTTTTGAAACACTTTTATTCAATTTTGCATTTTAATGAAAATATTTTTCCTCAATGGTAACTAAATAGCACACTTGTGTTGTGATTCTATCGTAGCCTAAGAGTTTTTGCATTCTTTCTCTGTGAAAAAATAAGGGAATGGTTTTGATCCATTTAATTAGATAAGAACATGAGTCCCAAGAATACAGAACACCTTAATAAATATTTTTGAGTGAATGACTAAATCTATGAGTAAGTAAATATAGCTAATATGACAAATATACAAAATACTTATGTACAGATTCATAGGCTATCCAACCCCTATCCTACACTGTAGAGTAGTATAGAAAATGCGAACACATTTTAGCAAGATTCATTTGGGTAGATGAAAATATATTTCATGCGTGATTTTTTTGGATATGAATTAATCATAATAAATGTACTCCATTCCTTTATTTTGCCTTACTCAACTCTTAGTTCCTGTAGAACATTTTGAGGTATTAAGTTGTGGGCCAAATACTCATACTAACAAGTAGTAAATATATGCCATTTAGTAGGACTACATCTTGGAGCTCCATGTCATTGTTCTTGTGGTGTAAGATTTATTTCTGGTCATATTTCTATGTTGCCAAATTGTGTTTGTCTTAGTCACTTCTTACAGTTGTATATGAGATAGACACCTCTGAGCTATGCAGTCAAATTTTATTCAGTCATGTAAAAATGTTAGTGAAAAGTATCTCTACTTGCTACTGTCACTGCACACTTCCTTTTTCTAATTTCAATACAAAACTTCCAGTCTTTCGCTGAAGACCAAAACAAACAATGAAAGAATAGGCTTTAGAAATTTAAGGATGAACTCCTTGGGTTAGCTCTTAAAAAGAGCCAGAGGGAAAAGATTGCTTACCTACAAAGTATAAATAATGAGTTTTTACAGGTAACTTTCGACAGCAATTTTAGAGCCCAAAAGACAATTGTGGAATGAAGCTTTAATGTGCTACCAAAGATAGCTGTCAATGTAAAATTTTAAACTCAATAGAACTATGTTTTCAAGAACTAGGGTGAAATAAATTAAATCATAGAACATTTATAAAACTAACATTTGCTAACAAAAGAACTTTACTTCTAAAAAATATATTTTAGAAAAAAATAATTGATGCTAAAGGAAAACATGCGATGAAAAAAGAAAAGTAAGCAAGGGAAATGACCAACGTGTTGGTAGATTTAAGCCGTATCCTTTGAAAAACAACACATAATAATATATAATTTGTAGGACTACAAGTGAAAAAACAAAAGTTGAGATTAACTATTAAAGAGCAACATAAGGTAAACCAGAAGGTGGTTAGAAGTACTCTAAGATCTTTTTACTCTTTGAGAAGAGGTTGAACACATTATTAACTTTAGACTTTATTACATATGCATGTTTACATTTTAATGGTATCAACTAACAGAATGGAATTAGCGTATATAAATATCAAACCAATAGAGGGAAAAGTATGGAATAAGAAAAAAATTCAATCAAACACATTTACAAGTAAAATCCTAATATAATTGCAAAATGTATACAGGTAAGCAAAGGATCAGGGAAAGCCAATTCAGGAAGGAAATGTGGGCTAAATTGTAGTATATATCAAAATTGATTTAAAAAAACAATAGTAAATAAGACATAACATACTGGTGAAGAAATAGACAAATAGACCATGACAGACAATATTGTAGATCACTAGGGAAAAGTATGACAGACAATATTGACAGACAATATTGTAGATCACTAGGGAAAAGATGAGTCATTCAGGATATATTACTAGACCGATTATTAATCTGTGTGGTAAAAAAAAGCCTGGATATTTTCCTCAAACTAATATATAACACAAAAAGTAAAAATCATAAAGGAAAAATTAACAAATTTGACTATCTTAAAATTATAAACTAGTCATCAAAAAGATATTTAGAATATGAGAAGAGCAGCCAATGGCAAAAGATGTTTACAATATATAAAATCAGAAAGGAATTAGTACCCATGATATATGAAGAACTCCTTCAAATCAATTAAAAAATACAAGCTACTTAAAAAAAAAAACATAAAGGCAAAAGAATAAACAGAGATTTCACAGAAAACTCAACATTCCAATAAATATATAAAAATATATTGTTTGATTTCTAATCAAGGAAATGCAAATTAAAACCACAATGAGATTGTTATACCCACCACTATTGGAAAATTTTAAAAAATAGGATATCAAGTCTTGGTGAGGTGGTGGAGGAAGGAGAGCTTTCATACATTTCTGGTGTGTGTGAATTATCAAGTAAGGTTACTGAGGTGCATATTTAATGACCTAGTAATTTTTTCATATATATATATGATTTTTTTATACATAGCAAAATTTTTTATATATAGCATTTTTTCATATACATGCTAGAAAAAGTCCTACATATGTGTAACAGAATAAATGTACTGCATAGATTATAATAATAAAACTGGATACAACACAAGTGTCCATCAACAGAATGAATAGATAAATTTTGGTTCAGTGATTACTAAACAGTGAAATGAATAAAACAGCTATTTATATCACCATGAATCTCATAATCATAATGTTGAACAGGAAAAAATGTCATAAGAATAATATGATTCGATACTCCTTGTATAACATTTAAAAATATGAAAAACTAAATATTTTAGACTACATATGTATTATAACTATGAAGAAATGCCAAGGAATGATAAAATGTTCTGAATGCTGATGACTTCTAAGGGGAAGAGAAGGGAACGGCCTTATAAGAGGCTTCAATGATATATGAAATATCCAAATTCTTTTTTTAAATGTTTATTTTTCAAACACTGTTGACGTACAATATTATATTAATTTCAGGTGAAAACATAATGGTTGGACATTTATATAACATATAAAGTGATCACCCTGATAAATCTGGTACCCATCTGACACCATACGTAATTATTTAAATATTATTGACTATATTCCTTATGCTATATTTTACATCCCCATGATAATTTTGTAACTACAGATTTGTACTTCTTAACCCCTTCCTTTTTTCACCACCCCCTGCCCAAACCTTCTCCCATCTGGCAACCATCAAAATGTTCTCTGTACCTATGAGTTTGTTTCTGTTTTATTTGTTTATTTTGTCCTTAGATTCCACAAGTAAGTGAAATTATATGACATTAGTCTTTGACTTTCTCTGCTCAGCACAATATCCTCTAGGTCCATCCATGTTGTTTCAGATTATAAGATTTCATTCTTTTTATGTCTGAGAGATATCCCATTGTATATATGTACCACCACTTCTTTATCCATTTATCCATTGATGGACACCCAGGTTTCCTCTCTATCTTGGCTATTGTAACTAGCCAAGATTGCTACAATGAACATATGGATTCACTTGTCCCTTCAAAGTAGTTTTGAGTTTCTTTGGAGAGATACCCAGGAGTGAGATTACTGGGTCCTTCTTTGTCTCTTATTATAGCCTTTATTTTAAAATTTATTTTGTCTAATACAAGTATTGCTACCCTGCTTTTCTGTTTTTTTCCATTTCTATGGAATATCTTTTCTCATCTCTTTGTTTTCAGTCTGTGTGTGTCTTTTGATATGAAGTCTCTTGTAGGCAACATACGTAAAGTCTTGTTTGCTTATCCATTCAGCCATACTATGTCTTTTGATTGGGACACTTATTCCATTTACAATGAAAGTAGTTGTTAATAGATATGTAGTTGTTACCTTTTTATTATTCATATTTTTCATCTTTTTTTTTTTCCTTAGAGAAGTACCTATAACATTTCCTGGAGTACCGACTTGACAATGACGAACTCCTTTAGCTTTTTCTGGAAAGCTCTTTACCTGTCCTTTGGTTCTAAATGATAGCTTTGCTGGGTAGAGTAATCTTGGGTATAGGTCCTTGTTTTTCATCAATTTGAATATTTCATGCCAATTCCTTCTGGCCTGCAAAGTTTACGTTGAGAAATCAGCTGACAGTCTTATGGGATCTCACTTGTAGTTGACTAATTGCTTTTCTCAGGCTGCTTTTAAGATTCTCTCTTTGTCTTTAACCTTTGGCATTTCAACTATGATTTGTCTTAATGTGGGCCTCTTTGGGTTCATCTTGTTTGAGACTCTGCACTTCCTGGGCTTATATGTCTATTTCCTTTGCTAGGTTGGGGAAATTTTCTGTCATTATTTCTTTAAATATGTTTTCAATTCCTTGCTGTCTCTCTTCTCCTCCTGGTACTCCTATGATGTGAATTTTGGTATACTTGATGTTGTCCCAGAGGTTCCTTGAACTATATTCATTTTTTTTTTAATTCTTTTTTCTTGTTGCTTTTCTGATTGAGTGTTTTCTGCTAGTTTATATACCAAATTGCTGATTTAGCCTCTGCTTCATCTAATCTACTGTCAATTCCCTCTAATGTATTTTTCATTTCAATTATTGTATTCTTCATTTCTGACTGGTTTGTTTTCCTGTTTTCTATTTCCATTTTTATGTTTCTCATCTCTTTGTTAAAGTTCTCACTGAGTTCATCTATTTTTCCCTTTAGTTCATTGAGCATCCTTATAACAAGTGTTTTGAACTCTGCATCTGGTAGATTGCTTGTCTCCATTTTGTTGAAGTCTTTTTAGGAGCTTTGCTCTGTTCTTTCATTTGGGATATGTTTCTTTGTCTCCCGATTTTGGCTGACTCATGTGTTTTTTCTATGTATTAGGTAAAGCCTCTATGTCTCCCAGTATTAGTAGAGTGGTCTTATGTAGTAGGTATTCTGTGGGGCCCAGTGGCACAGTCTCCCTGGTCACCTGAAGTAGGTGCTGCAGTGTGTCCTTTTTGTGGATTGTGTGTGCCCTCCTATTGTAAATGAGCCTTGGTTGCTTGTCAGTGAGAAGAATCAACCCTCAAACTGAGTGGTTGTGAGGACTGGCTGTGACTAGAGTGGAGGAGCTGTTGTGCAGAGGCTGACCTTATGAGGCAGGATTCACTCTCGCAGGGCTCTGGTGCCTGCCCAGTCTACCCTTTGGGTGTGTCATTTATAGATGTGGTTGGTTGGTGCTCTGCTGTGGTCTCAAACTGACCACAAGGTGTGTTGGTTCTAGGGCCTCTTGGCAGGGGCTATCTCAGGCCAAGGTCAGCCACTGCCTATGCCCTGCCCAGAGACTCTTAGTAAGAACTACAAAGTGTTCTTCAGAGGGTTGTCACTTGTTCTGGGCTTAGAGGTGCCTGGCAGGGACTAAGCTGCAAACCAAGGCCAACTGCTGCTAGTGCCAGGCTCGGGGTTGCTTAGCAAGAGATATGGGGCTTGCCAAGGCCAGATGCTGATGCTTTGGGGTTTGTAAACCTTTGAGAGATTCTATAAAAGTCTTTAGCATGAACCAAGACAGGCTGTTTGTATGGAAAAGCACCTGGAAGCGGCCTGGGTGGGCCCACAAGTTGGGTGAGGTGGGGTTTCAGGGAATCACCAGAGCAGGGTGAACAGTGTTAGCCAGGTTGATGGAAGATCTAATATAGGGCCCACCTTCGTCTGCACACAGGGAGTGGGGAGGGCTCAATATGAAAAAATAGTCTCTGCCAGGACTTCTGTCTAGGAGAAAGTTGACAGCCTTCTCCCTGAATCCAGACAATTCAGCTTCTCCCAATATATCCCTAGCACCTTTCTAGCTGCTGAGTCAGCAGTGGAGCTTAAAAGAAATTAGTCCATCAGCAAGTAAGTCCCTGCACAGGCCCTTTAAGAAGAATGTCTGGGACTCCAGCTACCCTCTGTTTCGCTCAACCACAAACTCCACTAGTTTTTACAGCTAGTGGAGACTTCTCCTCCTAGCATCCCTTGCTCCTTAGGTGGGGATCTCCACAACTGAGATATCTCTCTTGATTTTTGACTGCCACACACAGGTGTGGGACAAGCCTCTTCCATATCTTCGTCCCTCCTATCAGTCTCAAGGTAGTTTCTTCTATATACCCTTAGTTATAAGACTTCTATTCGGCTAATTTTCAGGGCGTTCTCATTGATGGTTATTCTGTAGTTTAGTTGTAATTTTATAGGGTCATGAGAGGAGGCAAACACAGTGTTTACCTACTCTGCCATCTTGACCTTCTGAAGCCTGAAATACCGTTTGTTAATGTGAGTGCTCTTTTAGTACTTCTCATATAGCTAATACATAATATATTATAAATATAATTTGATAAGTATAAAATATTCTATAATTTAAACAATAAAAATAAAATTCCACAATTTAAAATAATAAAAAGAAAGTTAAATTGCTCATTCTCCCTTATCACTTACCCTAATATAAAATAAAACCATCAAAATAAAATGAATGTATTACCAATCTTCTTTTAAAGTTTATTAAAGTCAAGTGTTAATCTTTTTTACTGAAATTGTTTCCTGAAATATTCCAGAAAAAAATCAACATTGAATACACACAGCTATCATTAATTAGTACATGTGCCTGGCCTTGAGTAAGGCACTAATATCTCCAGGCCTCTGTTTCTTCATCTGTCAGTTGAAATGTTTGCATCAACAGACTTCTTAGAAATTTCCTGCAGTAAGTTGTTATGTGCCAATCTGGTATGCAGAAACTTGAATGCTCTCTCCACTAGGCAGGAGTACACATTACAAGCTGTGGTATCCTGGAAGGCAGAAGCCACGTCTTTCATTGCCATAGCTGCAGTGCCTAGGTGAAGTACCTGGCATATGGTCAAATAAAGGGCAATAAAAGACTCTGGCATTATGTGGTAGTGAATGCTGGGCATGCTAAAATCTCATCATATTCTAGAACTCATTATAAAACAAATTGGATGGTTTTACATCACCATTAAAAAAATCATGGGTAATAAAGGCTCGAAAAGATGAGCTATTAATTCTGAGATACACATCTTTCACGTTTTGTCTTCTTTGAAAGCAAGGTGGGTCTTGTAATACATGACACCTTTTTCAACTGTCTTCAGCAAGCCAGTAGTTGTGATGCAGTTGTTATTGCTAATTATGAATAAATTTAGTTTTATTCCTGGTGGCATGATACACAATAGAATTCCTTTGATGTTTCAGTTAAAAAATAATTCTTAAGGAAAGAATGAGTCCTACTTGTCCTGTCTGAAAAGCTTCCATTGACCAATTCTGATACGATCAAGAAAACCCATCTTCAAAACTAATAAAATGGAATTTTAGAAGAGAAGCCTGGAGACAATAATAGAGTACCCTTTTAATAAAATCTTCATTAAAAAAAAAAAAAAAGGTTCTCGGTGGCACAGACAACAAGATCGATAGGAGAAAAGAAACACAGATAAAGCAATCTCAGTTGAAAAATAATTCAGATGAGTTGGATTCCTAAATAGACTTTAGGAAACTTTCACCAATTTATGTGGCTTATATTTTCTATATGTAAACGAGAGTGTATTTTTTAAAAGTTTCTCCTATAACTGGTCATGCATGCTATCGAGACTTAAAGGGTTAATTTCCACTGTTTAATCCTAGTTATGGAAACTGGGAGCCAGGAGAGGGCAGCAGAGAACTAACTTAAAAGAGATTTATTTTGTTTTAACTATATAAAGGGCACTTCATAGTGTATGAAGCTCTTTCATATACATAAACTCACGGTATCCCCACAACAAAACTGGGGAAGGCCAGTTATTTTCATCCTCATTTAACAAGAAAACTGAGACTTGGAGAAATTAAGTGACTAGTTTGAGGTGGCCCAACTGAGGAGTGGCCCTTGACTTAAACTAAGGAGGAGAGTTGGACTAGGGTGTGTGGTGAAGATGTCAGGATGAAGATGTGAACTAAGAAGTCAAACCAAACACTGAGGGAGATTAAGTTTATAGCAGAACAGTTCGTGATCACCAGACAGCAGGAGACAACTCTGAACCACATTCAGACATGGGCTAGGGAAGAAACCCCAGATGGCACGTTATGCTATTAGCTTTCCAGAGAGCACCCTGAGTGCTGGTGGGGTCTTGAATTCTGATCTTTCTGGTCTTTAAATGTCCTAGCCTCAAATATTGAAAAACAGAATAGCTCCTCGGCAATAATGTTTGAGCAAGACTCCAGGGTATATTGTACTGGTGAACTTACAGATGAAATGAAGAAAAGATATTTGCTGTGTTCCTGCCTTACTTCTTAGCAATTAACAAAATCCGGAGGGAGAGTTTCTGCTTCTTTTACCAAATGCTTATTGTTTAAAAGCTCAGGTCAAAACATGGAATATTTCAAAGTCCTACTGGGAAGGCATATATGATTCTCCACTCCTAAGAAATTGCACTAAACCTTTTGGCCTGATAGGTGTAGTCTAGGTGAAGTATTACTTTGTGTTGTCAAGAATCATTTATTTACCAAGCAGTCACTTCACAAAGTAAGCTGTGTGGTTGAAATTCTGAAGGCTTTTGTTTCTGCCGAAACTCAGTGATGAGGAATGCTCTGAGACAAAAGAGTGCCAGCTCTACTTAATATTCTCCTGCATGGCCAATGCTTAGGAACAGAAGAGAAAGGTTGAAAGGTGTGCCTACAGCTGTGCTTTCTTAGAGAAGATGGGTCTCAGAATGCAGAGTAGAGAAGTAGAGCTTCCAAACTCTGTTCGCAGTGTGTGTAAGACATCAACTGCAGACATCAACAATTACAAATGTTATAGTAGTCCTCCTCCAAGAAATCACACAAATAGAAAAACCGAAGAATTCAGCATTCTTTGTTATTCATTTGGAATAAATCATGCTTTGTGCCAGGTGACAGAAGGGAGGATCTTTGTAAATACTATGTGTAGGAGGATGATGAAGATGGGATTAATATTTCTTGTTTGAATAAAATCTGTGCTTCACCCAGACCATTACAAGTACATTTTCTGAGGACTTTTGCAGCATAGAAATAGGATACAAATACATGGAGAGCCAAATGGTTCAGACTCATATAGTCATTTTATTAATGATCTGCCTTGAGCTCTCTTTTTGTTTGCACTCTGGGATAACATACAATTCCTAAATATATTTTTATGTCTATATCTACATTTATACTTATTCCTAAAGAGAATATAGCGCAGAAAAAGCTCAAGCTTTAGAATCAGAGGGACCTGGATGTATAATATATATCCCATTTTTATCACTCATGTATTGGTTAATTTGGGGGAAGGTACACAATATCTTTGCAACTTAATTTTCAAATGGAGATACAAATACCCACATTAGAGTTTTTTAAGGGAATTGAATAAGTATTCTCTGTTTGGTCTTTAGGTTAAAGGCATTAGCCATTCTGCTCATCCCATGATGGTTGCCATAGATACACCTTGAGTTTTACCTTCCCTTCTTCAGGTTGCCATTCATATTATTTCTAAGGTTGGAGTTTCCTTTGCTACTGTAATAAATATTGAGCACTTACCATATGCCAGTAACTGTCTTAGGCAGTTAATAAAAGAGGCAAAACCCCTTTCCTCAGGGAACTGACAGTATAGTGGATTCCCCATTTTCCCTTTCTTTCTTTCTCTCATTCTTACATTTTCATTCTACTTATCTTCCAAACTTCACCTCAAAGCTTTCCCTTAGTGTGAAAATTTTCTGAGGATTTCATTTTTCATTTTTTTAACCAAAAACAACAATCTCTGTGTCCTTTGAAAATCTGTGGCATTTTCCTGCCTTTGCTACTCAGATGGCTTATCTTCTGCTTCCCTGTATTGTAGTTTTTTGGTTTTGGGGTTTGTTTGTGTTTTTTTTTTTTTTTTTTTTGCATATGTTCTTCTGAATTATGTTTCTGGAGTATGAAAGGTCTAGAATATGAGCTTTAAAGGGCAGCTTAATTCAGTGTGTTTTATTCACAGGGTAGCCCTAGTAAACTGTAGAGGGCAAATAGCAACATCTCTATAAATATTTTGCGTGAATGAATAAAGGAATGCCTTGTATTTATCACATTTCCTTGCTGTATTGCGTATGGAGAATTAAATTTGCACTCAAAAATTCTGGATTAAAAACCAAACTCAAAAGATGACTTTCCCTCTCTGAGACCCAGCTTCCTAATATGTAAGATGGAAATAAGATTTTTTACTTACATTACAGAATTGCTTTTGAAGATCAAATAACTGATCTATATGAAAAGAATTATTTTGTTCACTGTTAAATTGAGCAAAAGTGATTACAACTAAGCCTGTAATGATTACTATTGAATAAATAAATGCATGTGTTATAGACTGAATGTTTTTGTCCTTCCCAAATTCATATGTTGAAGCCCTAAGCCCCAATGTGATGATATTTGGAGATAGGGCCTCTGGGAGGTAATAGGGATAGATGAGGTTGTAAATGTGGAGTCTTCAAATGGGATTAGGCCCTTTTAAGATGAGACATGAGAGAGAGCTCTTCCTTACACGCCCTACCTCCTATGAGGCACAAAAAGCCATATGAACACATAGCTAGATGCCGGCCATTTCCAAGCCAAGAGGAAAGGGCTCAGAATAAAATCTACCTTGCCAGCACCTTGATCTTAAACTTCTCAGCTTCCAGAACTGTGATAAATTTCTGTTGTGTAAGCCACCAAGTCTAGAGTTTTTGTTACAGCAGCCTTAGCTAAAACAGCATATATGCATGCATTCATGAATGAATTGATAGGAAAAAAATATGATTCCATGAAGTTTGAGCAATTTAGGGATTCAATTAAGAGGTAAATGAATACACTCTAGAGGGAACAGAGGCTTCAGTCATTCTCAAAAATTAATTAATTCTTAAAAGTGCTATGCTATAACTTTGCTGAGTGTATTTCCTGAGATCAGCTTTACTCTGAAGTTCAGGACATACTGGAAAGAATGAAACTGTATTAAGAGACTGAGGTCTCAGTGGTTGTCTATGGGCAAGTCCCTTCAACTCTCTGATCCTCTATTGCCTTACCTATAAAAGAAAGATTAGAGTGCCCTAGTATTGTTGTGAAGATCAAAGTATTTTACGTGTTGATAAATGCCTTGTGCATTTTTAAATGCCAATAAAATATGAGGTATCAGAAGCAGCATGTCATTGAAGATTAATGGTTTGTGCCACATCCTTCACTTCTCAAAATTAACTTTCTTACCCAAGGTTAACTTATGAGCCAGAAATTCCTAGCATTCTGGAATTTGAGAATATTAATTTTTGAGTCCACACCACAATCCTGTGAGCTATGTTTTGCAGGGAAAAACTGCTCCATAGAGGCAAAGTGAATAGTCCAGGGTCATACGGCATGCTGATGGTTCCAGCATGTGTTCAATAACTCCTGATATGGAACTCTTTCCATTAAAGCCCAAAGATTTGTACTCTCTTGTTTTCAAATACAGTAGTTTTTATTTTCATTGAGACCTAGTCTTCTTTAGTATCTCATTCAATCCAATTAAAGTAATATTTGAGATTTTATTAAATTTTCTACTACCTTTAAGTTTTAGTTAATGTATAATATTCTTAATGAGAACTTATTTTCTAGGTGCAATTTAACAATGGGTCCCTGAATATCAGATTGACAGGATACTCTTGTTGCTGATATTTAATTTTTCACAAAGATTTTTAAATGACCTATTACTATAAAAATATTTTGTGCTTGTAAATATCAAAAAAAGTATATGATCTTGCATATTTTGAAACTTTGAAAGCTGGCATAAAATAAGAGGTCTGAGGTTCATATTCCAGATATGCAGATATTACTTATTAAGCAAATAACAAGATAGAGAGGTAGAGATTGTATTTAAATCTCTAGAGGAAGGATGGTGATGAGGTGGAGAATTTTAAAATAGGATTTTGAATATAGCCTGTAACTAGGCACATAGTAGAAGTTAAGAAATTGCTGCACTAAGCATCATTTTTCTGAAGAACAGTAAGAACAGCAAGCAAAAACATTGATGACCACAGAGAAACATGAATAACACATTATGGTTCAGATTATATTGACAGCCTTGCCTGACTCCCAAGAATTTAGAGCAAATTTGGCATTCAGAAGCCAGATGTATTTCTTTAAGACCCCTTCTATTTTTTTAAAGATCTTGTTAAGTTGGCCTTGGAGGAAGCAAATAAGATTTTTTTTTTTTCCAGAGTGAAATAAATTTTATTTCCTCTAAATCTTCTCATTTAATGGCAGTTCAATAAGGGAAAACTAAGTCCAAGACTTTGAGCATCGTGTGGGAAGGGACCCAGCTCAGTTCTCTGGAGCATTCCTGTTCTCCCAGCAAAGCTTTCTGCCTAGGAAGCCCCAAAGGGGCTGAGGTCATGATACCATTTCAGGACCACAAGGAGCCCAGCCGAGAAGCTTTCCCTCTAAGCATGAGATCATGGCCTCTTACTGTGATTGCCATGGTGCCACTCCAGAACATAAATTTAAATAATCATGCTAAACAGGCAGATAAAAGCCAGGATCTCAGTGTTCCTTTGTCTAAGTGAAACGTAAGCCAACCGCTGATATTCCCAAGCTTTGTTCTCTCCTGCCGATCACAAATATATTGAGAATATGATATAAATCAGCTGATCTGACAAAATCATGGAGACAATTTAGGCTCCCCCCGTGGTACCCAGTCAGTAGGTTTCATTTGCTTAAAGATAAGGTAAATTAAGGTAACAGGGAACTGGTTCTGCAACACTGAAGACTTGCTGAGCTTTGAACAAATCAGACTGCTGTATCCTTATACAGGACAAACCTCTCTGATGTGCTGTTTTGGGCATAGTAAGAGCTACAAAAGAACCTCTTTGGTTAGATTTTTTTTTTTGCTGTCTTGTCAAAATCCATATCAAGAATATATCTTCATTTATGTGTATGTATGTATGCATAAGTACAACTGAGTCAAAGTTCTTTCCTGTATTTGTGAATAATTGAATGTTGCCATTTAATTTGTGAGGTGCTGCCATAATTTTCAGAATCAAAACTTTATCATTGCTGTCAATATTAACATCATCATCATCACCATCATCACTAACAATTACTGAGATTTTCTTTGATTCCAATTTAGATGGAGATAAAAGTAGGTATGGTATTAGCTCTACTTTATAGGTGAGCAAACTATGCTTTACGGAGGTTAAATAAGTTTTAAAATTCCAGAGTAATATTTTGGCAAAGTTTTATTCAAAATCAGTGTCCATGGCTCCAAAGGTAACTAATTTTACTGTCATACCACAATATATCCAACACATGATCAACCCTACTCATGGAAGAACTAAAATCTAAGAATGAATAAAGTTTTGCTTATTTAGTAACCAATATCTCGAATCCTACCATCTCAGACTGTTAGAAGTGTATTTCGAAAATATATGAATATATATTAAGTCATAAGATACATTATATATATATTTATTTATTTATTTATTTATTTAAAGGTACTTAAGACTCAACCACAATACATCAAATTAAACTATTGCCTTTTATACCATACGATTCTTAAATATGTGCTTTTGGATGATTGTCGCCTACCCCCCTACCCTCTCATTCACAGTATCCTCTTTTTAGATCATTAATACATTTATTCAAGTATTTTGGGAAGCACCTGCTTTGTACCAGGCATTGCTTTAGGGGCTGAAGATACATCAATGAAAAAACATATACATGTCTCATTAGAATACAGAATAAAAATGTGATCATTAAAATTGATCCTGAAACAGTGGTTGGTTTATTTATTTTTATTTAGAGTCAAGAAAAACCAACAGTTTTATCTCTCCCGACCTCATTCTAAAGCAAATTATACTCACAATTTAGGCAGCACATGTCCTACATGCAGCCGTTATATTGGGTTCAATGGAGCTATCAGAGAAAGCATGTCTTGTTCGCAAGTAGCAAAGGCAGGAATGCTGTGCTTCTAAGAATTAGGATTTTCCTAAGACTCTTTCTAGGGTTCATTTTCTATAACATATCCTTTATTGCCTTAGCAAATCATTTAACATGTTCACTGAACCCTGTGTGTTTTCCAAATGTTCTATTGTGGAAGCCTTCAGAAATTAGTCATTTCCACTTGCTGGTACCACGCCTATCAAGATCTGATGCAAAAAGCCATTTCCCCAATATGCCAACTGGCAAAGGCAGGAGCTTAGGTTTTGTTCAGGCAAACAGATTAGCCCTCTAAGGGTTAATTAGGAAGCGAGACCCTTCCAGGGCCTGGAATTGTTTACTTCAATGCTTTCATGCAAACTGCCATGTTTCACTTGGGCACTAATTGTGCCTGATGGACCCATTATTTTGTAATCAGAACAGTTCCTTGGCTAGCTCTCTGGGGGTTAATTATGTGGATGAGGTAGTGCCCCGGATATTGCTAGCGGACAGGACCACTTGAATTTCTCACCAACCTTATTGGAGAAAGTCCTGTTACTATGAACATTCGGGTTTCTCAGCACCAGCAGTGCTTTTCACAATTGGAGTTTATTAGGTTACAGTGCCAAGACAAGCCTGGCTGATTCATCAATGCAGTCCTGCCTGGCTTGGCCCCATTTCCACTCACAGAGGACTTGTGCCAGCGGACTCTGGAATCCCAACCTGCGCACAGGCAGCCCTGTTTACTGCGAAAGATGATTCCTGCCCCGGGTTAAATGTGTACACCTCCTGGAAGTGTCGGTGCCTTCAAGCCGAAGGTACTTAAACGCTAGGAAAGCAGCATTCTACCCTGAAACACACTGTGCTAAACACAGCAAGAGACCACAATGATTGGTAAGGTGATTAGACATTTCTCTGATGTTTTTATGCCACTGCTGCTGCTGATGGGGGCTGACCTTGTAATCTGCCAGTTCTTTTCCCCTTGTTTTGCTTCCCCACCCCCTCCTGAATTCCTAGCTCTGTATAAAATGATCGTACATTATTTTTGATCATGTGTTATTTTTTATTTTGCAACAAGCCCACTGGGATTTAATAACCAAGAGAGAGTATTGTGTATTGAGGCATGAATGAGGAGAATGGTAAATTCCAGAGCTCAAGTATCTAAATCCTTCTGCATTTGGGACCTTTGGAGAAAGCAGCAAACCAGAAAAGAGGGACATTTTTATGAGGCCTTGTACTCAAACCCACGATATCAAATATAGTAAAGCATTTCTGTTGTATATAGAAATATTTGAACTTTAATCATAGATAACTTATGAAAATGGTCTTGGAGAAGTATAAATCATGTTTTATGGAGTTAGCTCTTGGACAGCTTCTTTATATAAGAAAAACTGGTTGAGAGTAGAAAATGTAATATGATAGAAAGTGCACATGATGGACGTAAGGATCTAAATTCAACTATTATTTCTTCCATGTATGTAGTTTGATTTGGGACAACTCACTTCTGAGTTTCAATTTCCTTATCTTTAAAATGGGGTTATTAATACTCATCTACTTCCTGTCATAGGATTATTGTAAAAATCAAGCATAGTGCCTGGCATTTATTACATGGCTTAATTAATATTGTGTGAATGAAAGACTGGCTGGATTTAAAAAAAAATGCCAGAAAAAGTGTTCCAGTAGTATTAAGCATTTAAAATCATGTATAAAGCTTAAACACAAAAGAATTCATAGTGATGGATGTTTTACTATATTCCTCCATTTCCATATACCAAAAAAAAGTATGAATTATTCCTAGCTAAATTCTGCAACTTCTAGATTGTTCCATAAACTAGCCTGATACTGAGGTCTTCTTGCCTTAGTTCTGTCATATCTTTGTGTCAGAGCAAAGTTCAGACAGAAAGTAAACTAGTGGTTGTCTAGGGCTGTGGTGGGAATAATGGAAGGGGAAAGACTGCTGATGAGTACAGGATTTTTTGAGAAATTGATGAAAATGGGGTGATGTTTGCACAATTCTATGAATACACTGAAAACCACTGAATTGCTCATTTTAAATAAGTGGGCTATATTACATGTGAATTAATATCTCAAGCTGTTATCCAAAAAGTACATTTGGAAATATATGTGTGTGTATGTATGTATATGTGTGTGTATACATATATATATATATATATATATGTATATATACATACATGTATATATGTATACACACACATATACATACATACACACATATATATATATGTATACACACATACACATATATATACATACACACACACACACACACACACACACACACACATATATATGTGTATATATATACACACACACTACATTATGGGCATATAGTGCCAGAATGGAATAGATATTGATGGATGTATGGCTCTGAAATGGGAAACACTGATTCTTTCATGAAATGTTCTAATTGAAAAAGAGGAAGAGAGCAGAATGTAGTCACCAATCCTGTGGCAACATAGAGTAATGCTGGTGAGGACTGCATTTCATGCAAATCTAGCAAAGTGTATCAGTTTTAGATCTAAATATGAAGCCACTCTGTACCTCACTTTTTTCCTAGTCTTTGGTTCTCTTCTCCATTTCTTTCTATAATCTTTAAATATCCAGACTCTATCAAGCCTGTAACTTGTGGAAATTCAGAAAAAATAATGGTCCTAAAGGCTTTCTGACAGTGAGACAATACCTTTCATACCTCAGAGCCATCTTATTTATCCCCAGTGCTTGAGAGAGAGAGAGAGCGAGAGCGAGAGCGAGAGAGAGAAAGAGAGAGAGAGAGAGATCTTAAGATATGTATATACATATATATAATAGGTATTACATGGCCTATACCTGTTATATGTATAATTGTTGCATAGAAAAATATAATTATTGAATAGTAGATTTGATTAAGTTGGAATAAGCTCTATTTTTAATGTCTTAATATTGCAATGTCTTTTCCCATCAGCTAATTTTAACTAACCTAATATATTTATGAGTAGATTTAAGTCCATATACTTTGTGATATGTATTTAGTTTAATCTCTGCAATAGAAACAATAAATTTATGCAACTGTAGTACATTAAAAAACAAGATGAATTTGGTTATCACTTTTATACCTATGTATGGTAGCACTTCCTCTCTGACCTAAAAATGCCTTGGGTACTTTTTGCAATTTAGACCACATATGAGTAACAATGAGTATGTTATATATCCGAAAAGATTAAAGTTTTTATTAGAAAATATATAAGTATAAATTATATTTTCTTTTGGTATGACAGTGATTGCATTGAACCCCCATCACTCCCCCATTAGTGAGAGCATTCCAGTTTGGAGTCTGCTGGAATAGATTTTGGTGATGATAGCATCAAATATTTTGACCAATTAAGCTTTTTACTATCAGCTGGCAGCTGGAGTTATTCATTAGCAAGTGTAAACAGCTAAGAGGGATGACTTTCCAATCAGCACAGTCATTTATTGAGAACTTACTAAATGTCAGGCACTATGCTTGTCCCCTGAGATATAAAAATAATCAAATCATGTTTTTGGCTTTAAAGTACCTCAAAATTTAATGGCAGAAATAAATCAATAAAAAGTGATATGTGCTATGATATAAGACTACAGGGAAGCAAAGAGGAAAAGTAGCCATGATTGAGCTGATTTTTTGAGAATAAGAAGTTAGCTACACATAGAAGTAGGAGAAAGGTAACCTAGGCACAGAAAAGAGTCTATTTGATTTTCACCAAAAACCTATGAGGTCAAAAACTTAAAGAGCTATGAGTAAGTGGAAGAGCTGATATTCACATCAGGTATTCTTGATCTTTCATTACTCTGCCTTATAAAATGCATAAAGAAGAGATCTCTTCTTGGACAGTCTTTTTAATATGCATTAGTAACTGGCAAGCACTGTATCTAGGCTCATTTTAACAAAGAATGGAATTTCCCATAGTGTATCTTATAGAACACTAGTCCCTGAAAATGCTTAGCAGCAAATGGTGCCATGGTTAAGAATGGCTGAATACTCTGTTTCCCTCTCGTAGATTTATAGTACACATTAACATAGAGTTCTGAGAAGTTATGAATGTTAAAAAATAAATAAATAGTGATTTCAAAATGAGTTAGGCATGGAATATATTTCAGCCCATATAAATTTGAATACCTTAGAAAAAATTAGTTCAGCCAACAACTTATCAGGACAGACAGGGATAAATTGGCTTAAGTTTGTTTGAATTTTTTGGTAATGGATTATCAGTTATTCCATTCATAAGTGTAACAGCTGCAATTTCAAAATAAGAATAGAAATAGTATTTCATCATGTAGATTTTTATTTTATGGTGCTTTTCAGTCAATTTACATAGAGTTATTTATGGACAATATTTCTGAGATTAACCTAAATCAAGGTATTCTCTTAAAATTGAACATATTTTTGTAAAAGTTCTGTAGCATTTTAATCTAAGATTATATTCATTTCTGTCATTCTCATAATAAAAGAATGGACTGAGTGAGTTAATCAAAGATACTATGTCACCTCATTGTAAAAGAAATGCCAGCACCTCAGCTTCTCTCTGTATAGATCAGGATTTTTTTGAATTGCAAGTGGCAAAAATAAAACTAAAATAAGCTTCAGCCATAGGCCCTGGTTCTCCTGCTCCATACACCAACAGAATGGCTGGTGGCAGCACCCAGATCATTCTTAGATCCCAAAGTGCATTTTCATTGACAGCTCCAGCCATGGGCTGATAGGCTCGGGTTAATCACTGTGCCAGGAGTAGAGTTGTCCAATCAGGCCTCGGTCATATGCAAATCACTGGAGCATCCCTGGAATGTGAAGGAAGGGAAGCAGAACAGATGAACCACTTGAATTCTGTGCACTTATTTTAAAATGTGGGAAGGGTAGTTTTCTTATGGAAAGAGCGTTAAGACATGACAAAAATATATGCTCTTAACATTTGCCATATATTTCCCCTGAAACCAATACAGGTTGTGACCATCTAGACTAAGCAAGACTTACTTTTCTTTTAAATCAAATTACGTCCATAGGCTTCAAATAGGACTGAAGAATAGTATTTAAACTTTTAAGAAAAATGGAATTTTAACTACATATTTTTTAAAAAGATAACAAAAATTTTTAAGTAACATAATTAAAAAGGAGAATTTCCTTCCTTTTTTTCTTCCATGAAAACCTAACTGAAACTCAAAAGCAAGCCTTTTTAATGCAAGTCCATGATACAGATGGAAAATTATGAGAAAATATATTGAAGCTCTAGTATTCCAATAAAGAGTCTAATTCAATGTGGAAGTCACAAAAGTACTTCATAATTTGCTAAAGTTGGAACTTAGTCCCCTTTTTTCATGAGTTCTTATGCTTTATGCAAGTAGTCTGGCTGCAGATGCCCTCATACGAAACAAATCTGCAATACTGAATATGACAGAAGTGGGCAGTGCCTACAGTGAGTGGTCAGGCGTGGACTCATGGCTGAGATTTGTTCATCTGAGCAACCTTCCCCCACTTGTGCCTATTCTATTATGACACTTTTAAAAGTATGTGTATCTTTATTTCTCATAGTTTCATTTCATCAAGTTCTAACATATTTTACATTGACAAGTAATTTTACCTGTATCACATAAAAAGATTGGTGACCATTACATCAAAAAGGAAATCTCACACATTTAGATGCCACTAATTAATATTTCAAAGGCTATATGAATCTAGAGTAACAAAATAGCTTCCAATTTAGTCTAATGAGTATCTTACTTTTTACCTATATTAATTTGAAAATTAATGAATAGAAATTCTTAATTGTTTTAAAGCAGCTATTTTTAATACATTAAAAAAAACAGATGGCTTGAATTTTAAAACACCTACAAATCTATACTATTTAATGACTTCCTCTTTAGTGGGTGATCTTCTCACTATCCTATGCAAACAGAGAAGACAGTACTAGTTTAAGGAAAAGGAAAAGTCGAGGCCACCTTTTTATTCATAAGAAACTAAGTCTGCATGAATAAAATAAATTAAGCCAACTTATATATGAGGATAAATCACAAGGAAAAGAAGAAAAGAATTTTCAGCATTTTGCTTTGAAGTGCATTTTATAAGTAAAGCATATTATGGTTTCTGGAAATTCTTGATTAAAATCGAGCTTCCCTCTGGGAAGCTATATATTTTATTGCAGGTTTGCATGGCTTTCTCTTTTTTTTTTTTTTTTTTTTTTGCTTTGTTCTAATCAGAAAGCAAATTATATTTTAGTAAAGTCATATATTCATATATTAGAGGAGAACAGAGGATAATCTCATATCACATTGTAGCATTCAAGCAAAAACTTAGGAATATGTAAAAGTAGTATTTGGATAGTTGAAAAGGCTATATTTCTAAAGTAACAATTTCAAAATCTAAAGTTTAAGTTTAGTATAAAAACTGAAAGAACATTGAAAATTAAAAATCTTTAGATATTATACCCTATAACTGATCATCTCTACTTATAATTCAATATTCATAGACAATATCAATGTGATGCTTTTGGTTTTTAGTCATAAATCTGTTTACTATAATTTTTTTATGAATTAGTTAATAGAACATAGAACTTGTTCACCAAAAGAAAGACACTCAATGCTTATTCCTTATTTTATTTAATTTTAGATGTAGTAAAAAAGAGGGAGTGATATAAGATTTTTAAGTTTCTTGTTTCCAAAATTTTGATAAACGTAGTTTGAGGAGCTTCAGGCAATAAATATAACATATATTTTCTAAAATCCATAATATATACTATGTTCATTAGGTATAGATAGGAAGAGTTTTTTATGTATGTATGTATGTATGTGGGTGTGGTAACAACACGTGGAGACCAAGGAAGGTCTTATTAAATGTCTATTTTTCAACTACTACTGATCTTTCTACACCCTCTGTAGTCTTTTAGTAAAAGTGTTAAAAATAGCCAATCCAATAAAAATGCCAAGTTCCAAGAAAAGACTAAGATGCAAGCACAACTATTTGGTTTAAATGAGTGAAAACAAAAGAAGGTAAAAGGAGTTTCCAGGTCCTCCATGGATTTGTCTGCCTGTTACCCTTTCTATTCTTGTGGTCAGCATTTCTCTTACTACCCAGATGATAAGTTCATGAAGGGCCCAGGTATCCAATGACCCTCTCAGCACTGTTACCTTCAGTTCTATAACAGATTCCCCCCATCTTCTATCACAGAGTCCTACCCCCACATCATACTTATACATGGCTCTATTACATCAACAAATCCATGCCCAGGATTTTGTTCCTGTCAACTGGGCTGCAACCTATTTCCTCTCTGCAGAGTATTGGGTCAATGGGAGAAAGTGGGCTAAGGTTGCCTTGTGCCCAGAGGTGTCTGTGATGAGTATAAATTTTCCAGTAGTAGCTCATTAGTGGAGGTATAAAGTTTTCACCAAACTAGAAGATGGGTCAGATATTTTCCACAGCTCTGAAAGGCAAGATTTTTATGAGGCTTGTTGTTCATAGGGTGCCTTCTAACAAATCTCATGAACACTTTCAGCATCATGTATTAGAGAGTTTTAGCCTTCCAGGTGCAGTCAGCCTCATCTCGAGTCACATAATTTTGCGACCTCAGATAAGTAACTTTTAGCTTCATTTTCTTCATCTCTACAATGGAGATTAACTCATTCATTCAATATATATTTATTAAACTCCTACACTGTGACATGTAGAGTGCCAAGCACTAGAGATACAGAGGTGCATACAGTACACTCTCAACAACTGGTAACTGATATCAAGCATAGATTATATACTTGGCCTTCCTTTCTCCTCCACGGCTATTGTTAATAATTGTTTTTTTTATTTTATTGAGTATCTGGTCTGTGGCTAGCTGCAGAAAATAACAACAACAGGATCCAAAGTCCCCAGTTGTAGGCAGCTCATGGTCTAGCTGAGAAGATATAATCAGCTCTGAGAATAGAGATTAACTTGGATTCTTTCCTGCCTTTAGTATTTACATCGCTGTTCTTTAAAAATACCAATATCCAATTCTAATATAGACTTATTAAATCAGAATCAGATGAGACTTCGACATCAGTTTATTTTTAAATTTCCCAGGTGATTCTAATTTGCAGCCAGCGTTAAGAACCACTAGTGTAATAGGTTACAACCCTGAGACTGGCCACGGAGCCTTGATTATAAACATGACTGCAGCAAACTATGATCTCCCAGGAAAGAACTCAGAATTTAGCATTATCATGTAAGGGTTTAGAAACTTCGAAGTTGGGATTAAAACTTCTTTGAAAATTTTACCAGATCCAATTTCTATACTATTATTCTTTTATAAAAATACAGATAAATACCACTTACTAAATCGTATACAATCAAAAGTTCTTTAGGAAATATACGATCACAAGATTAATGTGTGCTCTGCAAGCAATTGTCATCTTGCTTTTCCTTAACATTCCAGTTTGTCTCTTTTGCCTCTCTCCTTGCACTCTGCAATCAGCTGTACTCAAAGACCAGCAGCTTCTCAGAGTTGCCACTTTCTCTCACTAGTCTTTTGCCTATGTTGTTGTTGCTGCCCGAACCACTCTCTTCACCTCCCTGCCATCTCGTTCCTCTCCCTTCTCCAGGACTCAATATGAATATAATTTGCTCTGCTAACTCTTTCCTAATCCCACATTAAGTCAGAGATCCTCCCTGTGACTCTCATTATACCTTATGTTTCCCCTTTCTAGGGCTTATCACATGGTGTTGCCTATTTATTGCTCTGAATCCCTCTCTGATGTATATTTCATGAGGACAGGAAACACACTTATTAGTCACCATTTTATCCCCATTTTCTACACAGTGCCAAGTATATAATAGATGCTCAGTAAATATCTGTTGAATATGTTTGAATATTTTTACATGTGCATGTACACTATGTGAACTATGGTATCAGTTATCTAGCTCTTGCCAGTCCAAATAACTTCCACATACAACTTCCAAATAATTGTTTTCCTGTGAGGTAACTCTTTCATACCAAATTTCATGCATTCACGAACTAATAGATGTCCCTTCTCTCCCACTTACCTTTGACCTCCTTGGGCTTTAATGCATCATTTGTATTTGCAAGACCCTTCCTGTCAGAAAGCTTGGGAATGAATACCCTAGGTTCTTCCTAGTGTTAAGAGCTATGATTTCTCAGTCCCATCCTTGAGGACCCATGCTACACTCTCACATAAGAAATTCATGCTCTAAAATTAGGCACCTGCTATTGAGAGTGATCAAGTACTTCCTGGGCTGCCTTGTGGCCTCTCTGGCAGATGGTGCTAGAGCCAGTCCTGGCATAGCTCTGGGAAATGAGATGCTCTGTAGTGAGAACTAAAAGTCTCAGAACTGTGCTCTTCAGCTATTTGGAAGTCCCCCAATTCCCCACAGTGAATATTGCCTCCTGTACATGAGGTGTGAGCAATCTGCTTTCTGTTGAAGCAAAAATAATGTACAAATGATAGCCTAATAAACTAGTCGTTACTTCTAATTGCTGGTATTAGTGCTTTAAATTTCCATTCTCCAGGATTATTGTTGTTTTCATTATTAAGTAGCTCTCAAACTTGCAGCACTTTCCAACTGTCAAAGATCAAGTTACCATAGGAATACATTTGGGCTGTCTTTTTCAGAATTCATAGTTTTGTTGCTCAATTCACTACAAAGAACTGTGTGCTTCTTTACTGAATTAAAATTTAAATCCGGAACACTAGCTGGGCCCAATTCACCAACTGCTGATTCAAAGCTCCTTAGCATATCAAAGTGATAAGAGCACTGAGAGCACAGTGCAAGAGACAACTCAAACTGTGTAATGAAAGATAGGACACATGGAATTTGAGGTAATGCCTACAGTGCCCAGGGCAATTGTGCTTTTGAATATTCTATACTTATTTTTATTGTTAGGTACAAGAAATTCCAACATTGTACTGTGCAAACTCTATGTCCCAGATTCCCTTGCATATTCTTAGACAGATTGCATATCCTTTTTTGTTGTTGTTGTTAATTTAGATTCTATGAAAAGTATACCTTTATTCTTGATAAGATCCCTGTTTAACCACATCAGCTTGCAGATTCTTCAAATTCCAGTAATGCTGAGTTATTGGAAAGAAGAAGGATGGTATAGAAGAAAAACGGTGCTTTGGAATTTAAAAGAGTATGGTTGGAATCCAACTATAACCCTAGACAAGGTTTGAAATCTCATCAAACCTCCTCTCAGGTTTATTGTGAAGATTTAATAAGATCATAAATGAAGTTTGAATGAGATTATTGGAATGTAATCAGCTCCAAGAGGCAAAGATTGGCATCTGTTTTATTCCCTGCTGATTTCCAGTGCCTAGAAACAGTGCCTGGTACATAGTATTCACTTAATAAATACATTTTGAATAAATTAATGCCATATATGTAAAATAACCTCAGTACTTGGTACATAGGGGTGATCAATAAGTAGAAGTTGCTAGGATTGTTTCCAGAATTTATGAAAGATGGGAAAAGTCTACTCCATCAATAAAACTTAAGAATGAAGAATGCTGTAGAGAGATACTTTGAAAATGGATTAACTTTTCTGTAGGAGACTAAGGATTTGTCATGTCTTATGAATTTGTCCCAATAATGTATATATAACTGTATCCTGTCTTATGAGCTCAGTCTTCCCATTGGAGAAAATAATGTCTACATTTGGCAATTGTACTGGAGTTAGAACATCAATGGTGTCTGTTTCCATGATATAATGAAATGTGACTCACCTAACTGTCACAGCTAGAACTCTTCTGAAATGATGGTTTTCACATATCATTACCTGCAGGAAAATGAAGACATAGAGGAAACCTTGGAGAAAAGGGTTAGCTAAAAACAGAACTTTCATTCTTATAGTTTACCTACACTTGTTACTGGTATGAAAGCATATTGAACCTACCTTTATCATAACATGTATCTCATATATTTTCCCAACATTTTATTTTGAAACACTTCATATTTGTAATTAGTTGAAAGAATAGTAAAATGAATATAAAATACTCTTCATCTAAAATTGCCAAATTTGAACATTTTTCTACATTCACACATGTGCTCTTTACTTATATTCATAATATCCATATATATGAAATATATGAATATTCTAAATAGCATAAATATTTGTAAGTAACTTACAGACATCATGGCATGTTACCCCAGCTATTTATCTATTTCAACATCTATGTCTGAACATCTAGAACTCTTCTCTACATAACCACCACAGCATTAGTAGGCCTAAGACATTTAACAGTGACATGATATTATTTTATTTATGGTTCATATTCAAAGTTCTCCGGTTATCATAGTAATGTCCTTTTAACTGTTATCTTGGAGTGGTAGTATTGGTATCCAATCAATGATCAGGCATTGCATTTAGTTTGTATGTCTCTTTAGTGTCCTTTAATATTGGAATTTCTACTATACACACACATTAATGTCTTTCATGACATAATTCTTTTGGAGAGTTGGATTGTCTTGCAGAATGTCCCCTGATTGGGATTTGTCTTATTATTTCTTCATGATTAGGTATTAAATGGTTTTATTAAGAATCCAGATAGATGACTTTATATAACCAAACTATTATATTTTCCTGTTTATTTTTAAGTCTCCCTACTGGCAGGTGAGTTCCTTACAGTGAGAAGCCATGTCTTATTCATCTCTGTAAGCTCAGAATCAGCATAGTGCCTGGCATATATGGGTACCCAATAACTCATTGTCTTCCCTCCAAACTGTTTCTTCTTTTCATTTATCATTTTAGTTGCTGCATTTCCATCCACTCAACCACTCACACTATAAAGTGAATTATGTTTGACACCTTCCTTTTTCTCACACCTTTCAAAAATCACAAAGCCCTACC
>NW_011888942.1:2723524-2730337 GCF_000151845.1 Pteropus vampyrus
AGTACATTTTGCATTTTACTTTACAAACACATACACATGCATTTACTTCATTACACTCAGGATAGAATGCATCCTATGTGCATATAAAATGCAAAACTGAAAATGCATGTACGTTACTATTTTCATTGATTATGGTGTTTTAAATATTTATGTATATCAATATTTTAATTACTGTGTAATATTTCACTGAGTTGATTTTATTCAATCTATTATTTTAATCTTGGACATTTATACTTTTAGTCGTTTGGAATCATAGATAACTGTTCTGTGCATACATTTTTTTTCTGCTGAATTATGTCATTAGGAGAAATTTTAGAGACTGAAATAACTGGAGCAGAGTAATTATTCTGTACATCTTTATTATTTTCTTTTTACTCACCAGGTTATTTTATATTCATAACTCTTCTCATGGTTATAATTTTATTCTTAATATATTGCTTTTCAAAAAAGATATATCAATTTAAATGATCACTAAGAATAAGTGAAAATAAAAGATTCCTTAAACTTTCACCAGCAATGGGTACAATTTTAAAAATGTATTAGCCACTTTAATACGTGACAAAAGGTACCTCCATGTTCTATCGAGGACAGCCTTTCTTCCTGCGTTTCTTTATGGCTATTTCTCTGTAATGTAGATGTTCATGTCATGGCTTATTTAGTTTTTAGGTCCTTGAGGTTTTCCTTCTGAATTTGAATGAACTCTTCATAAATTATGAATGTTAATTTATCTGACATTTTCAACACAAATATTTTTCTCAATTGTTATATAAAAAATTAATTTACATTATTTTTCACTAATGGAGGCTTTCAATTTTTGTATATGAAGTCATTGACAATATGTCCCTTTGAGTCTCTTCTATGGATTTATATATTGCATAAAGGCATGACTCTAACACTTTGGTTTTCTTGGTCTTAGTACAACTTAATAAACAAAACTTCTTTACCCCTTTATTTGGAAAAACTGACTTTTCACAAATGTTTTGGGTTTATTTCTAATTGTTCCACTCTTTACTGTTTGTGTGCCTTTTGTATTTGAGCCAGCACTACACAGTTTTAAGTTCTCATACTTTTTTAAGGTTAATATCTGATATGACTATTTCCTTTTTTACTTCTTTTCAGATTGTCTTACAGTTTCACCTTTTCTCACATTTTTATGCAAATTTTGTTGAATTCTAAATCATATTGCCATTTCTGTTGAAATTGTGCTAAATCTATAAATTTCCTTGGGGTAAGCACATAGATTTATAATTTTTAGTCTCTCTGAGGCAAAAATTATACTTACTTATTTTGATATTTTAAAAAAACTTCCAATAAGGGTTTATAGGTTTCTATAAAAAGCTTTTGCTCTTGTTCAGTATAAACCTTAGAGTTTTAGATTGCTCTTAATAAAATAATAGCTAACATTTACTAAGCTCGTAATATGCACCAGACATTATGCTAAGTAATTTTTATATATTATCTCATAAAAAAGCCTCTAAGAGGAAACTGAGGTTGAAGTTGGTCACATAATTTGTCCAGGGTCATGTGGCCGCTAAATGGTAATGCTATAATTAGCACCCAGGACTGTCTGACTTTAAAGGCCATGCTCTTAACCACCATCCTACACTTACTAAACTAGAATTATGAGCTATTAAGATAATGAAGTTTACCCAGAATAAAGCAAAGTCTTGTGCTAAAGTCAATATTTCAAATGGATAAGAAGAGGAAAGCTAATATCTGTTCAGAATGTGTGGAAGAGCTCAGTTGTTTAGTAAATCTCTTATACAATATCAACTGATAAAGTGACATGTTTGCTTTAAAGAATGAAATTCAGTTCTGCATTAATTGACATATGGTGTCAGTTTATGGAAGGGGGTAGTACCAGTGGATCACATCTAGAATACCGTGTTCTCAGCCCATGTTTTAGGAGTGGACTTTATAACTGCAAGTTTCATCAGGGGACAGTAACACGATAAAGAAGAATTATGTAAAATAAATGGTTGAAGGATGGGAATTTTCAGCTTGGTTCAAAAAAGACATCTGAGGAGCTACTGTGAGCAGGAGGGAATAGACACATAGTAAGCAAAAGTTTCAAAGACAGAATTTGGCGCTAGTAAATTCTTAAAAAATTAGCCTGTCCAATAGTGAAACTGGCTTCTTTGCAATTTAGTGAGTGTGTCATCCTTTAAAGTTATTTGAGCAGAGGCTAAAGGTTACAAAAAAGGGATTCCTAAATTGCAAAGGAAGTTGATTTAGATTAGTGGTTTTCTTTTTAAGTGCAGGCCCAGGACTGCTTGTATCAGCCAGAGACCATAACTGTTAGAAATGCAATTATGGACCCCCGTCCCAGACTACTGAATCAAAGACTGAGATGGGGCAGCAGTGTGTTTTAAGAAGCCATCAAGATGATCCTATACATGCTAAAGTTTGAGAACTACTAACCTAGATAAACCTAATGTCTCTTACAACTCTAAAGTTTAACTCTTCCTACTATTTGCCTTGCGGTACACTTTTATATCACTCAATACTACATCAATTGCGTATTGCATCTAAGGGAAGGTAATTGAAATAAGACACTTCATTATAAAGTGCTTTCATCAATAGATGGCTTCAGGATGTCAACCCTGAGACAGTCTTTAGCTGATCTTCAGGTATCCCAATAAATGGTTGAAGAGCTCCCATACAAACACTCCAAGCTGTGTCCACTACTGAAGGCATGGATCGCCTTCATTATATGTCTAATTTTTTTCAAAGGACAGATAAAGAAATGAAAAAACTCGTTATCATCCTAGTTTTACTCTTTCTTTTCCAATTACCTACTAAACTTGACAATTAATGATAATTTAGCCTTTTCCAGATAAACTGTATGTCTGAAATAGCCAATAAAGTTCAACCCTCTTTCAGGATTGGGTTAAATAATCCCTTGGATCAGTTTACTGAGGATAAACGCTCAGTGTTTCAGATTTCTGTCCCTTCCTCTGCTTTTTTTCAAGATGTCATCTGGATAGAGTTTATTGGGGGGTGGGACGGAGTGGGCAGGTAAATGGCTTATTTGAGATCATGATGATGGAGAAAGAGGTCTCAGGTTTTTTTCTTAATTCCAATGCCTGGCTTCTGCCGGTTCACCGGCTTTCTCAGAATTCTCACATCTTCTCTCCTGATCCCACTGGGATATCGGGGCCCCAGAATGCACATGCAGGGTTTGGAGGGAGCCGGGGAACTGTTTTACGCTCGTCTAGCCAGCTATCTTCAGCCAGTTTTACACCATTTTCTACATTACTTTGGATGTGGTCCAGAATCAAAGGTGAGATTCTTCCAAATGGAGAAACCAAAACAGCCCTGTGCTTTCAGCTTTCTCTTCAACCTATGGAAAAGTCTCCCCAGACCTTAAAATATCTGCCTCAGAGGAGAAGTCAAGACACGTGAGCTTTCCACCGCCTTTCCCTAATTATGCTCTCTTCTTGTTTGAACTTTCCCCTGTGTCAGCCTGGGTAGAATAGCTCTTTTCTCTTCCTATCTGTTTAGAACCACCATACCATACTGTTCATCCTGTATTCTCTGTATACTTAAAAAAGAATGAAACCAAACCAAACAGAAAACACTTGGTATGAAGAAAGGAGAACTTTGAAATTCAGAAACCCTTGCTATCATTCTCCAAACCTAGCTTTCAGATTGTATCTATTCTCAGGAAAGTCTGCTTGAGACTTGAAGCTGATCCGTGATGCCACAGTGTCTGAGGCGGTACCCATTCTATCCTTCTCTGGGGCAACAGCCCCATTGCTCAGCTGCAACCTAACATGATTTGAGGGAGAAATAAAATATGTCCACTTAAAATTTCGAAGTATTATACTTGTCAAAATTATATCAAAAACACCCCTATGTGCTCTAGTGTTATGTACTGAGCCCTGTGACAGGAGATGTATATACTTTATTTAATTCTTGACTTTATTTAATCTTTTATTCTTATTTTACAAATGATACATTGAGACTCAAAAATAACTTTTTCTAGGTTTCACAGAGAGGGCACTCCTTCAACTACATCGTGCATGATATTTAATCAAATACACCACTGTTTATTTAACCATTACTCCATATTTGGATATTTAACTTGCCTTGGGTTGTTTTAAAGGAAGATTTACAACTCCTAATACAAGGACCTTGGGCTTAGGATTCTCAGGCTACTTCAAAACAAATGGAGGGAAACTTACATATTAAAAGAAAACTAAAAGATATACAAACAACCAGTTGCAATGCAATGACCTTAGTTGAATCTTGATTCTAACACAATGTAAAAAAAAAAATCAATTGAGGAAATTTGAATAGTAATTAAAGGGATATTAGATGATAACAAGGAATTATCATTTATTTTATAGGTGTTATTGACTTTTAAAGAGTTCTTAGAGATATATACTGAATTATTACAGATAAAATCATGTCAGAATTGTTTCAATCTAATACAAAGGTGAAGTATTGGGTGGGGTGTGGAGGGCAGCTGGAACAAAATTGGCCATAACATGATCACTGTTGAATCTGGATGATGGGTACTGGGGGCGGTGTGTGTGTGTGTGTGTGTGGTGGGGTGGCAGACGGGGGCGGGGGGGGCGTGGATTATTATCCTACTGTTTTGTATTTTTGAAATTTTCCATAAAAATAAAACAAAACATTTTTTAAGTGGGGTAACAATTAGAATAGCATTCTCTATACTTTCTGAATTTTAAGCAAAGAAATATTCTTTTTCTAATATTATTAAGCAAATGCTCATTTGCATGATTTGAGTTCCAGTCCCCATCCCCCAATGCCTTATCCTTAACCACATTCCTTTTACATACTGTGTATTACTTAACAAATTCCTTTTGGGTGAGCCTTGTCAGATGAAAATTCTTCCTCAATATAAAGTAAAGGGAGGGTAGTCAGTGTTCTTGAGTGTGGTGTGTGTGTATGTGTGTGTGTGTGTTGAGGACACATGGTCAATGCAGACTGTGAACACGATGGTTCTCTGAAATAGGTTTTGCCTGAGGCTTGTTATCCTACTTCGTGCTGCAGTTTTATCATGTGTCTGAGGAAGTATTTCCCCCACCAGGCAGGAAGGAAATTGAAAAATAAGTGCCAGCTTTAAATACCTGGGAGGCACACACTGACATCTTCTACTTGTCTGGTTGGTGAAGCCCAGCCATCCTGCAGAGTGTCTCATTAACACCAGGGGCTTGGCCAGGCAGGGTGCCCCAATTTGAGCATGTGTGCTATGTGTGCACTGTTTTATTCAATTCATGAAATGTACCAAAGCCGCACTGCATTCGAGCCCCAAAGTGCACTTGTTTTCTGTAGAAATGTTTGCATTGTTTCCTCTCGGCCCCCGCCCCATGTGACAACCAGGTATCTAGCAATTCCATCTCCACTGACATGATAGGAGGCAACGTTTCATTAATTACTCTTCTCCTTCCAATATTATTCAAAATCTCCATTCATGTAATTATTAACATTTGTTAAAGGGAAGAGGGAGGAAACGGGGCAAAGATAACATACATGGGGGACGAGAGGGAGAGGAAGAATCTAAGAGATTGTTCATTGCAAGAATACGAATAAAGCAAGTATATTATCATCTTGAGAATCTAGTGAGATTCCGAAATGGCGACAAAACATTAAAAAATAAATTAAAGATGTGAATTTTTTCATAAGGCACATGATGAAATTTAGTGTGTAGGGGAAGAGATTCCCCTGAATTTTAGAGCTTCCTTTCATACCCTGTACAAGCTAAAACTGGAATTTGAGATGAAAGATGATGGCCTTTCGTTATGTCATTCTCTCTGTCATAGCTTTTCTACAAAATTCAAAGAAACCAGGAGCATGTCATTAAAAACACTCAAATGTCAGTCAGTCTAAGACATATCATCAAACTCCCAGTATATACCAGTGGCTTTTTCATTTCCAAAACTCACTGGCCTTGTCAGTTTTATATAAGTCGATAATTCAAGATGGGGCATATTGATTTCTGAAAGGTAGAGATAAAGAGGGTAAGTCATAGGTGGTGGTGGTGGTAGTAAGATTAATAAGTATTAATGGGATGAATTTTCTACTCTAGTTCTTTCAAGAACAGCCATTATTAGGAAATGCTTCCGTTTTAAATTAAAAGCAAATGGAAGAAAAGGAAATATAAAATATGCAGAACCTGACTTATTTGTACACTACATTTCTACCGGCCTTGGACAGGAACTAACATTTGTACCAGTATTAAGCTGGGTGCTTCACACATTTTATTGAATTAAATCCTTCGAAGCATGGTTTTTTACATATGAGGAAACTGAAAATTTAGAGTTCAGTAACTTACCCAAATTCATACAGCTAGGCAGTCATGGGGCTAAGCTACTAAACCAGCTCTGTCCGAATCTAATATCTGTTTTCTTTCTACTGCACCTCACTGACAGTGTTACTGCAAAGGAGATAGTGCTAAAGCAGTACATGGGTTTTGAAAAAAGAAATCTTTTTAGTTGTAGTTGATGCCTATGTCCTCACTCCTCACTCCAGGTATTAGGAAGCTGTAAACTTTTCTAAATTGCAATAATTATAACTACAAACCTGCATGTGCCATGGAGAAGGAAGAAAATATATAATTTATAGTCCGTCATTTTTGGTGGAATCGTGAGCAAATGGCTCTGGGCCCAAATTATTTCTGCCAAATTCAAAGTAATTCGATTAGATCAAGTCGAATTATCTTTTTCTTCTGTGATTCTCTTAGCTAATAGGTTATAAGTCTTACTAAATCAGAACTCAGATTTTAGAATTTTAAATATCTGAGTGCCCAGTTAGGTTGGATTTAAAATAGACTCTTCTTAAATC
>NW_011888942.1:2731822-2733884 GCF_000151845.1 Pteropus vampyrus
CCAGTCAAACTTTAAGCCTTCTTGTTCAAGACAAATTTTTGTAGTTTGCTTTTATTCAATTGCATAAATTTGGGGGAACTGAAGAGACCACAACTAACTTTTAAGGAATCTGTTTTGCTAACATCAACAAAAAAATAAATAAATAAGAAAGCAAAATATAGGTTGTAAGGAAGAGAGTGATAATTGTTCAATGTTTGATTTATACTCTAAATGCAGAGAATGTAGCAAACTGGTTTTCAAAAGTCTTCCAGAACCAGAATTAAATAGCTCACCTTATCTCATGATGAGTAGCACATGGGTTCAGGCTCAGCATATGTTTTAATAAAGTTCTCATTCTGGGGGAGTATGGAGAACAAATTCATCTGTGATCCTATGAAGCTGATGTTTCAGCAGAATGCACATGGAGTGGGTCAGAGAAAGACACAGTCTCTGAGAGGAATGACAGCAGAAACGAACCTTCTCACAAGCCCCACACCAGATAAGCAGGGCACTGGCTTTTGTGTCTATTAAGGAAAAACTTTTAATTAACACTATTGAAAGACTAAATTGTAGTGTCTAGTCAAATGACATAAGGAATTGAGACTTGCCGTGACTGAGTTGGCCGTCACTCGGCCTATAGGCCATAAAGGCATAAATAGTCTTACTCCTTTCTCTTCTGCAGTTGACAGCAGGTCCACACAAACACGAGGCTGTTTAAAGACAGGGCCCTAAAGACTTTGACGATTCCATTGAGTACATATGAGATACCATTTTTATTGTGTCCTGTTCATCCCTTTACACATACACACACCCCACCCCCAATGCTTCAAGACAGCCTAAGTGGTATCTCCTCTGGTATGCTTTTATCTCTCCTCCTCTTCCACACCTTTAATTGTGCCTCTTTTCTAAGTTAGAATGTGTATACAGTATGTGTTTTCTTATATTTTTCCCAAATGAAAATTTCAAATTAGCTTTGCACTTACATTTTATAGGTAGAACTTTAAAAGCTTTTTTATTACAGTCAGATCTATTGACCTTTTTCTGTTAGACTAATTTCTTCATATTAAGGGTTCAGTCTTATACCTTTGAGGAACATTTATAGAAAATTGTGCTTCATGCATGTCCAGTTTGTGGAGCCGCACAGGAAGCTTGTACTTGTTTTTCAGTTCTGTGAGGTGAAGACTCAATTGCTCATTTATAGAAGTCTTCTTCCTCTCGCCTACTAACAGAACTCTGGCTTTGCCTTGAACTCCCTCCCCTGCCTCGCCATCTGAGGAGATCTTTCCATGCCAAGCTCTTCTTTGGGATTTCATGGTACGAAATCAAAAAGAATAGGGATCCAAGAGAGGGAAATTCAGAAGGTTCATTAAGAAGAGATTTCAGAGAGAAATGCTAGGGAGCAAGCAATCATGATGTTTAAGGAAAGTGAATACAGAAAAAAATTGTAATTGTAATAGATTGCTATGACGTGTGAATATCTTTCATTGTGTTTGAAAAATATAAGTAAAAAACCTGTGTTTTTTGAAAATACATTTTATTGGTTAAAACGTTTTTTTCTGTGATCTTGTGTACTACATAAATTATAATTTTATAAGCAATGCTTTTAAAATTTATGACTACGAACACGTGCACATCTCTACAATTTTCAATAACATATTTTCCCAGGACCTCAGATTCTTGGTTTCCCACATCCTCTTCTTGTTCTCAATAGAGGTCCCTTCTTGTCTCATAGTGGTTTCCTTTACCCCAGCCATTTAATGAACAGTTATAAATGAACCCTGATAAATGTCTTTCCTGACATGGTCTCAAATTGAATTTATTATAAATGTCAGGTTGCTTAGCCTAAAATGCTTCTTATCATCCTAGAAAATGAAATTGCAGGCTCATTTTTCAGGCATAGCTAAGAAGAGCCTATACTCATAAATCTTCTCATTGTTAAGGCAATGTAGCCTAGTGGTCAACAGCTCAGCTCTGAAACTCATTTTCATGGTTCAGCTCCTATTGTCTGTGTGATCTTGGCAAAGTTATTTGATCTTGTCATGCCTCAGTTTCCTCACTTATTAAATGGAGAATTTTAATAATG
>NW_011888942.1:2733934-2782716 GCF_000151845.1 Pteropus vampyrus
GTTTTTTTCTGTGATCTTGTGTACTACATAAATTATAATTTTATAAGCAATGCTTTTAAAATTTATGACTACGAACACGTGCACATCTCTACAATTTTCAATAACATATTTTCCCAGGACCTCAGATTCTTGGTTTCCCACATCCTCTTCTTGTTCTCAATAGAGGTCCCTTCTTGTCTCATAGTGGTTTCCTTTACCCCAGCCATTTAATGAACAGTTATAAATGAACCCTGATAAATGTCTTTCCTGACATGGTCTCAAATTGAATTTATTATAAATGTCAGGTTGCTTAGCCTAAAATGCTTCTTATCATCCTAGAAAATGAAATTGCAGGCTCATTTTTCAGGCATAGCTAAGAAGAGCCTATACTCATAAATCTTCTCATTGTTAAGGCAATGTAGCCTAGTGGTCAACAGCTCAGCTCTGAAACTCATTTTCATGGTTCAGCTCCTATTGTCTGTGTGATCTTGGCAAAGTTATTTGATCTTGTCATGCCTCAGTTTCCTCACTTATTAAATGGAGAATTTTAATAATGCTAACCTCATGGGGTTGTGGTGACACTGTAAACGAGTCAGTTCATGCAAAGAATTTACAGAGTAGTAGCTGGCACCTGACATGATAACTGCTCCCACAAAGGAGAGATTGTGTGAAAAGTTGTAGAATTGAAGGTGATCCCCATTTGAGTTTCTGGGTTCTGATTTATCCCTTCACTCATTCAATGCTGATTCACTGAGTCCCTGCCATGGCTGTTATGATGTTAGGTCAGCAACTATGGCATAATGATAAATAAGACAGTTTTTGCCCCCACAGAGTTCACAGAGTACAGAGGGGATGAGCACACAACAGTAAAATGCAGTGGGAAAGTACAAGAATTTTTCAAAAGCCTATAAGGTACAAAGCCAGTGCAAAGGAAGGACTAATTACAATTGTCCAGGGGCTCTAGGAATACTTCTTAAAGGAGATAAAAGATTAGCTCAGTTATTGAAGGGTGAAAAGGTTCCCACTAGGCAAACAAGAAGAAATCAATTCTAGGCAAAGTAAATAGTGCACCAAGTTATGAAACAGCAAGCAATTAATCGTACTGGAGTATAAAGTTTGAGTCAAGGAATGGCAAGAGCAGTAGACAGGAGCCATGTTAAGATAGATTTAAGTCAGTGAACCCTGATGTTTGTTACATATCTTGTGTTTATATAACTAGGGCACCAACTCAGAGTTGCCTCTGTACCCTGAGTAGAAATCAGTTATGACAGGCAGTTATTTGCTTCCACTCATACTCAATTTGAATGAAATGTTTGAGTTTAGAACCTTAGAAACAGGAATTCATCCAAAATAAGCAAAGCAGCATCAAGAATGAATTATACCCAGATATATCAAGATGTGTGTGCAAAGGTCTTGATATAACTAATTTCCATGAACATTATAACTTTCTCATTTAAAGAACCATTTCCTCATTTGCAAAGACTAATAATTATCTAATTTCCAGGTCCAAGTTTTCTTTCAGACTTGTCCAGATTAAGCTAATCATCATTTTATGTGTCTAGAAATAGTCTGGCTTCTCATCCTTCCTCTGAATTTTTTTTTAAACTAAGTTTCTAAGGAGCCTTTTCCCCTATCATGTCCTTCATCTAACACATGTACCTATTTGCATTTTGCCATTTGTGATATCTCAGTACACTGCTGAGAGGGAGCTACTTTCCCCCATCTAATTAAGTACTTAGGCAGCATCTTGGTTTAGGTCACACCAGTCTTTGGGCTGATGTATCCCTCCCTTCAGTTGCTGGTCTTTGCAGCTTTCCCAGAGCTGCTCTACCTTTTGGATGATTTTCTAATAATGAAAACCATTTTTCTCCAAGAGATTATTGCCTTCATCAATTACAAACTCTGCCCTCTAGACAGAGTAAAACCCTCAGCCAGAGATTTACTAGAACTAGATTGATAACTTCAATCTTTCTAAATTTCCTGACAACCATGGTTTGTGGCTAACCAGGAGCCACAATAAAGAATCCGGCTACCCAGCTAAAGCTAGTCCTACTATGGGTGTTGCATGTTTAGCCTGTTCTGATGGTCCCTCTCGTTTCCCATGATCTGGAGCAACCATGTATCCTTTTGCTTTTGGTAAGAGGACATAGAAGACTATCTGCCTCAGAACAGCAAGTCATTTCTACTTGATCTTTGCCTGTTTTTCTCTCCAAAACTGTCCCTTTTTGCCTATAAATGGTGAGCACAAAATAGTTCTGTTTCTTATGTGATACTTTGGCTTCTATTATAATTGTTGCCTCAACAATAGAAAACCTCTTTGGGGCTCATTTAAATTCTTTAATTCTTTCCTGACATCCTATAGAGAAGTTTACTAAGTCTCAAAGCATTTTACTAAATAAATATAACTATATTCTATCTTTGGCATTCTTCCAACACTAATCAATTTTCAAAATTAAAGGATTGGTATTGAAAATACTTGATCAACTACCTGATGAGTCAGCATTAAATAAGTACTATATATGTGTGTGTGATATAGATGTTTTGTTTCCATTTCTTCTTTATTTAAGTAGTAAAGAATTCAAGCAAGAGGATATGTAAAAGCTAAAATAATAAACTTTTACATTCATACATGCCCTTCTTATTAATAATAAGTAAAAATACATTTCCAATATATATTCCCCTACTGTAATGTCAGCTCTATATGTTCAAAAGATTTATTTCTCTTTAATTTTAATAACTAAGACAGACAGAATTTTAATAATAATTTTGCCCCTGAAATACATGTAATTATTAAAGAGAAAATCAACAAGATACTTAAAATAACTGCTTCAACTGAAGATAGACCTGAATAACGTTCATTAATTATGTGAATGTGTAATGGCTAATAGCATATGTGGCTAATTATCAACTTATGTTAAATTTAACTGAAGTTCTACCATTCTAGTTCATAGTTACTAACACTGGATTCTGTTATGTGCTGTAGCATACCAGAAACTATTATAATTGTCTGAGGTAGTCATATTAACTGTAGAAGTTCCATAAATGAGACACTGCCCTTGATATTATTTATCGAATTATTTTGAGAAAGACATTGTTATCCACAGTGAGAACACAGATTCTGAATTCAAAGTAATGTCATTTAAAATATGTCCTATAAGGAAATTTATGGCTTTATCTTTATTACCTATACAAGTCCCTGTAAGGCATAAATCATAAAACAGAAAGAATACGTATCAACTGAGTGGAGATGTGCTGACAAGAACTAGGAAAATAAAAGCAACTTCAGACCATTGTTCCAAAAGACCCCGGGGGTGAAATTTTCTAAAGTGCAGGTACTGCAAGCTAATATATAATTTTTGTTACGTTAGAAAATATTTGCATATCAAAATAGGCACATTAGTTTAGAAGTTGCATCGATGTTGTTAGTTCTGTGGTTTGAAATAGCTATGGTATGGGGACTCCAGTGACAGATGCACTTTATCTGCCTAGTGCTCACAGCTAGGCTAGCCATGGTCAGCTTGTACTCTCAATACCTATGACTAATACTTACTAGCAATTTCTAACTGACCCACCTGAAATGGTAGTTTGGTTCTGCATCTAAACACTGGAGCCAAACAAGTCAAAGAAAATAAATGGGTCTCTGAAGAAGAGAAGATAACAATTATTAGCTTAAATATTATTTTTCAGCCTATAAGAGAAAATGACAAGTAATTGGCTATTATCTCTGAGAACTTGTTCCAGGGGATAAATCCTTGTTCTCCAAATCAGGATGGGTTGCATGCTCATAGTTCATTCTACCGCAGAAGAATGCTGTCATTGTTTTCTAGGCTGACTTGCAAAGCTCTATCATTCCAGTATCACATTTAAGTATACTCGAGTTCTTTGTGAATTTCTAAAATTCCAGGCTTCTGGAAGACAAAGAAAAGCCAGACCAAGTTTTCCTAAGATATATGTTAAACCTCCAACTAACTAGCTGCCTGGAATATATAATAAAAATTTCTGGAAAATTGACAGAAAACTGCTTCCTATCGAGAGAGCTAAATGGAATGGGCTTCTGGGGAAACATTCTAAATAAGAACAGGATCCCAAAGCAGAATTTCCAAAGGAAAGAAAATGAATAATCAGCTTTCTTTTTGCCCTTCACAGCTGCCCCTCTCCCTAGTCATCAACTGGCAAAGGAGCTGTGTTGTTACACGATGGGCACTGGGGAGAGGAGTAGCAGCTGGTGTGCAGACAGCTGAACACCCTGGCAAGCCTGGCCCCAGGAAACAAACACCTCACAGGTTTAAGGTGGAGCAAAAGGGGAAAATGAAGCTAATTTACTTAGGAAGAGCTTCCTAGACTTCGGGGAGAGCTGAGACCTCCAGAGCAAATGAAGCTTCGTTAAAGCATCTCATGGAAGACCTACAGAAGTTCATAAAAATAAACTACCCCTTCTTAGGGAAAGTGATATTTGAAGCCATTTTTAAAAGAATAGAACTCAGAAGGGCCCACAGGAAAGTGATGGACCAGGCAAGATGAAATCATTATCTGCCAAACAAATGCCCTTCAAGGATACTGAGCATATGACTTGGGCTGAATTCACATCAAGCTCTAACTAACTGAACCCAGTCAAATCTTTTGCTCTCTTCCTAATAAATTTAGCATGTGATCCCGGTTATTTCTCAGTCTTTATTAATATTTCACAGGCAACATGAGCTATCAAGTAATAGTATTAATCCTAGATGGAAATACTTCAACATTTTTCATGTAATTGTTGGGATTTTGCCAATAGGAAAGTAATCCAGTCTCAAAAAAAAAAAAAAAATCCCTGATGAAATATCTAATTGATATTTTGATGTGTTTACTTTCCAGGAGGCTTCTAAAATTAAAACATGGCAGCTTATACCCCTACTGCTACACTTCTCCCTAACACTAACTGAAGCTGCCTTCTGGGGTCTCAGTATGGTAGAGCCGTGAGTCAGTGCACAAAGGCAAGAACCTTTGATGGCTCTTGATAACAGATCCTCCTCTTAGAATTGCTATTGTGTCTCCAGTACTCTCCCATTTTGGAGGACACTGACTCTTGCCCCATTCCCAGCTTTCTATCATCTCTGAGATCCTTCCAGCTACAAGAATTGAATAGATATAATCCTGAGGACATGTTAGGAGTTCAATGAGCATTTTTAAAAAGAATTCATGAACATCTATTTAGTGTAATATACTGTAGTGGGCCCAGCAGACATGTGCAAAAGCAATGAAGACACATCTACCCTCACATACACAACTGACACACTGTAAATAACTAAAGGGGTTATGGAAGCAAATGCAAAATGGTACATGGTACAGGCTTTGTGCTAGTTGCAATGCTACTGGCTTCTGTTTATGTCATGTCTTTTAGTTTTCTAGCACATTACTCATCTCAGTTGAGAGCTGCAAGAATTTCATTTGGAGAAATAATGAGAGAAAAGATGAGGCCAAACAAGAGTACTCTCTCCTGAAACTTTCAGTCTCTCATTTCTTTCTCGAACAAGAGAAGGCAAAGCTTGATGGAAGACCTCATTTTAAAATTGAATCCCTTTTGCTGCATACTGTTTGTCACTGGCACCACCGACTGGAAGACTTAGCTATAAAGCTAAGTAGAACTTTTGGATGACACAGTGTTTATTGTTACATCCTAGGAAACTGGATAGTGTCTCTGGCAGGATCTGCCTATGTCAATGCATGTTCAATAGTAGGTTATGGATTCTCATTCCAGGATTCCAGATCTGTCACCAACTAGTTCTATGATGGTGGCCAAGGTTGCTTGATCACTATGGGTCTGAGTGTTTTCATCTGGAAAATGGACTAAGAAAATGGCCTCAGTAACCTACTTTAAGGACTGAATAAGAGTGCCTCGAGGCACCGAGAGATGAAAGATGTTTCTGTTACCTGACTCTCTCTGAGTTATAACTAAATCCACAAAGAGTTGAGTGCTTGGAATCACGAGGCGTGAGTAGTTAGTTATGTGAATCATATTTAATTGTCAGCAAAGGCAGCATGTCCCTCGGCCTCCCCCTCCCCCCGCCAAGTGGGAGCCCTTCTGCAGTCAGCATTCTTCCAGTCCTGGAGGCTGAAGCCGGGAGGGGTAGTGAGAGAGGGCAGTGTATGCGCTTTCATAATATAAATAGAGCAACAAATGCCTCCTCAAATGGAGTACCAAGAGAAAACAGCTTGCACCTGGTCCTGGGTTTTATCTCTTTTTTTTCCTCAAAGAATTGGATTAGGCCTTGTGTGGAATTGTGAATGCCCGTACACCTACTTCCTGACAGGACAGCAGAGCAATCTGTTTTCAAAGGGCAAAGCTGTTTCCCCGCCCCCCGCACCCGACTCTGTGCATTTTCTCTACTCTCTTCATCCCAGTGAGGTCCCCTTTTTTTTTTTTCCATTTTAAGTCAGCAGCCTGCCGGTAACAAAGGTACCCAGCTGTTCTGTGAGTTCTAATCTCCAAATAACTTTGAATAGGTACTGCCTGCCTTCCACACAGTTGGCTGCCACAATACACCAGATTGCAGGTATTCTGAGGATTCTGAGGATTATGGTGAAGTGTGATTTTGCCCAACAGTTTAAGAACAGAATGGCTAATATCCCCCTGTAATGGTCTGTTTTCCTTGATAGATGAGTGTTCTGGACAGTTTGGTGCAGCACAGTACTGAAAGGAGGCTGGCAGAGTACTCCCAGATGTACGCCATAGCCCTGGACAAGCAATATTCAATCATAGCTACCACTGACAGGACGGGTCATAATTATCTCAACTATCCCACTCCAACAACAATGCTGTGTGATAGATCTCATCGTCCCTATTATACAGATGAGGAAATTGAAAGCTTAAGTAACTAAAGCTTAAGTAACTAAAGTTATACATGGTAGACCCTAGGTTCCAATGAAAGCAATCTGACTCCATCAAAATCCATCCATTTCTACTGAGACGGATAGAAGCATAGACAGACTGCTCTATTTATGCAAAACAAAACAAAGCAGAACATGGTGAGAGGGTCCCATTTTATTCAGTGTCTCCAAAACCTAATACAAAATCCACAACTGATAGTTTATCAGAGAAATCATATTCTACTTATGGTCTCAGGATGTCAATCAATGTCTCACCCCTCCCTCTTTCTCCCCTCCTCCCCCCTCCCCCTTTCTTTCTCTTTCTCTGTGTGTGCGCCGCCGTGCATGTGCAGCAAGGTCCCTGGGGAGTTCAAAGATGGACCAGTAAATATAGGATTCAGAATTTCTGCTAATCAGGATAGGAGGGTGAGCTGAAGTTTACCTTTGTACCAACTAAGAAGGTAGTGTTCACTAAGCAAATTATAGGGTAAACACACTTGCAATGGAATATTTAAGCTACTTGAGAGAATAAACTGCTTTCGAGCATCCATTCACATGCAAATGATTGATATGCTAATTACAGTCATTCTTTTCATTAAAACATACTCCCTGCGGATCTCTATGAGGTACAACTTTATTAAGTCACTTTTCCTGAATATATAAAACTGCAACTCTATATTAGGAAAAGTATTTTAATTCAGATTTTCCAATGGTTCAGACAGGCTTCTGACTCTCTTATCTCCAACCCAAATATTTCACCAAGAAACATATATTGAGTTCATCCTACATGTCAGACACTGCATTAGGCACTGACAATCCAAAGTTGGATGAGATATGATTCCTGTTCAGAAAAGGCCCACAGAAGTTTAATTCTGTTCTTTTTTCTCAGGAAGTCACATATCTTCCGTTCAGGAATGTTTCAGACCACTTGAGGAGCACTGGTGTGGGGAGAGAGAATTAAAAAATCTCAGATGATATCTAATGTCCTGTGAAGAACATGACTCTAGATTAATCTATACCGTGTAGACCAAATAGATTTGTAAACTACTATGCAAATGTTTGTATTATTATACATTAAGAAAGTGAATTTTAAGTTCCATGATTAGTATGAAGAAGAAGGACCCAGTAGGTTTTAAAGGAGAAGGAAGGGCCTCATTCTGAAGCACAGCATTGTCTCTTCTGGACAACATCTTTGGGGACTGAGGGGATCCTGAGACAGAGTTTTCTAGTTATCTGAATTCACTGCTTTTTTAAGCACCAAACTGAGTTTTTTGGTATTCATTCTGAATTGAAATTTTTTTTCAGTGGATAAAGCACACTTGCATGCACTGTTGAGTGGTACGTATGGAATTCTTTTATCCTTCTGGCTGTTCAATCCAAAAGCCTGGGCATCAAGCTTGAGTCTTCTCCTTACAGGTTTCAGGTTTCACTCACTATATATCTAGACTCTGAATTTCAGGTTTCACTCACTATATATTTAGACTCTGACCACTTCTTACCTTGGCCTCCACATGCTGGTAAAAGCCACATCATCTTTTATCTGGATTTTTCCAATAGCCTTCTAAAACTCTGTTTTTGCTCTTGTTTTCTTAGATTCTCTTGTGATCCTTTAAAACTGTAAGACATGTCAAACCGTGCAATGGTTTTACATCTAATGCCAGTCAAATGGCCTACAAAGACCTACTTGATTTGGCTCATCTACTGACCTGTGTCCCTCTGCTCTTCCTGTCTCATCGCTGTTTCTCAAACAGGCCAGGCATCCCTCTGTCTTGGGACTTTTGTATCTGCTGTTCCTTCTGTTAGCAATGCTCTTCCTCCAGATATCACCATAGCTACTAACTCACTCCCTTCAGGTCTTCGCTTAAGTGTCATTTCACAGTGAGGTCTTTCTTAGCCTCCCACTTAAAATTGCTGCCCTCCTAACCTGGCACTCCCTTTCCTCCTTTCCTGTTTTATTTATTCCACGGTACTTATCACTGACAGACTGTATATGGTGCTTAATTATTTTGATGTCCCCTACCTACATCAGAATGTAAGCTTCACAAGGGCAGGGATTTTTCTCTCATTCACTGAAGTGTTTCAAGGCCCTGGAAAACTACATAGCACCTGGTAGACACTTATTAAAATCCTGTATAATTAATCTATAAATTGAGCAGTATTATTGTTAACCTTTATGTTCATACCAGAGTCTCAATGGGTGCAGAAAAAATGTGTATAGTTTGCAAAAAAAAAAGCAGTGCTATGGCCCATTTCTTTGATTTGTTTCTACATTTTTAAAAGGAGGACGTGAGTTTATAATGTTTCAGAAATAGCAACTGAATGACTTCACAGTGTCTTTTTGAATCTATGTCTGCCTTTTACAGATTTTCCATTTCCTCCATCATTAATGGACTTGCTCCTGTCACTTTTTGCTCTTACTAGTTCCACCTTCTCAAACTATATTCTTGCCTGTTGTTTATAATACGTTGTAGGGTCAGACATGTTGAAATTTTGCCTCAAATAATATTAATTAGGTTCAGAGAAAATGTGTGAGTGACTCACTCCTTAAGACTGAAGTAACGGCACATTACTGCAGGGTCACTGTGATACCAGGACGTTGCACAGCCACTTAGTATCTGCTGTTAGATACTTAATACATATTGGCTATTCAATGATTTCTTTCAATATACTTCCTGTGTTTTCCCTTTCAAGCCACTCTGTATATTTGTGATTGCCAGATAATTAGCTGATAAATAAGGGAAGTGTCTCTGGCTCTTTTGTTTCATCTTAGGTACAATAATAAACTTTTTATATTTCTCATGAGGTTTATACGTTTTTCTAAATTAATTCCTTAAATGCAAGTGAGTCTATTAATTTAGGATGTTATACTTGTTAGTCAATGTTAACATAAAATGTATTAATTAAAATTCAACATTATTTGATGAAAGTATATTAAGATAAAACTAAATATGCACTTGGTTTTAAACTTTTCTATTTCAACATCTCTGAAATGGCTTCACCCAAGGAAGGTGTTTTCTTATTCCCAGTTTGTGTTAAACGTGACCAAGCTCACACCTACCACTGTGACTCTTTCTTCATAATTTTTCGCTTTAACTGAGACTTCAGTGACTGCCAGTTATGGCCTGAAGTGTAAGGAGGATTTTATAGGTCAGAAAACCTTCTCTCTAAATGTTAAGTTTAACTCTATCTTCTGATCGCTGGTGGCCTTGCATCATCCTCTCTGATAGCTGACATTCCAGATTCATTTTCTTGTGTTCCTCACTTGAGATTTGTGCTCTCCTTGAGTGAGAACCTTGCTGCTTCTCCAGGGACTATAGAATGATTGTGCCTTCACGCTTTGCTCTCTGACCTACAACTTTGATCCAACCAACAGGAAATGCTCTCAAAGTCATGTAATTGCACGTTCATAATTAAATGAATACAATTTGTTGCACAATGTCTACTTGCCAGGAATTGTGCTTCCTACCCACTATTGTACTTAATCTTTACAGCACCTCATGAAATTTATCTTTAATATCTAAAATAACAAGTCCCATTAGCCAGTGATGAAATTGATGTGAAACCTAGATAGGCATGAGTATGCCGATACACAAACCTATGGGTATGTGTATTTGTGAAACTTAGACAACAGGAAAAATATGATTCCACTTTTATGTAGGAAAATAACCATTCAGAGAAGTTTTAAAAGAAACAAAAATCTAATAACAATCAACTGCCAAATTACTAATTATTATAAGCTTTGAATATCTTAATTCATGTTTTATAAATTTATCTTTCATTATTGCCTATCTCAGGTCACTTTTCCTATTTCCTGACATATTATTTTTGACTATTCTTTGTATAAGTGTGATTTCTTTCATAGTTGCTGCTGGCTGCTGGCACTGAGTGCTAAATTTCCTAACCTGCCTCTCTATTTTGAAGGTGTTTATTTATCTGGCCAAATGGATCAACAAGCTTTGCAATGTCTTTCTCCTTTCTGTTTTCTGAGTAGTATGAGTACCCTACCTGTTTTTAATTTACACCTTAGTGATTCTCAATGTGTTGGCTACATATCAAAGGCAGCAGAACAGTTGGGATGATTGTTAAAATTCAGATTCTTGGAATCTACCCTCAAGAAACGATGATTCGATGGGTCTGATCTTGCATTTTTATAATAGTCTCTAGCAATAAAACTATGCAATAAAATTTGAAATCACTGTTCTAGATGAAAAATTGTCTTATCATTTTATTAAAGGGACCTAATTTTTTGGATATTTTAAATCATCGAAATAAACAGATTTCTTCATGGGGAGAAAGAACACAATACTATAGTTTCTCTACATAGAGGGTCTTTTATAGACTCTTTCATCTAGGCTGCCAGTCCTATTTCTGAGAGCTTCTGTGAGCCTTCCTAGTAAGCATTTAGTAGAGGCCTGCTGCACCAAGATTAAATTGGTCCCACAGGCCCAGAAGAGGTAAATTTTGGATTATTACAAATATCTGCTGAATCTGTGTGTCTGTATGTATGCATGCCCTACAGAGAAATATATATGTATAGGTGTTACTTTCAATGATCACATTATGTGTATCAGTATGGTTTCTGTAGGTATTAAGTATTTACATTTGTACATGAGCAAATATAGTAGATATAGTCACCCAAATCCTACTTTTGTCTTTTCTGCTTTAAAAGTCTATAATATCCTATCAACTCATTATGATATAACTCTGTTGCTATGGCAGGCAGAGTAGCTTGAAAAGTTGAGATAGTGGAAAAGGAGAATGAATGAAGTGTAGATTTTTATATGGCTGTACTGTACCTGTCTAGTTGTTGAAAGGCTGTGTTAAGAACCTACCGACCAAAGCCTTTCAGTTTTGTTCAAATGTAAGTTCCTTGGCATGTTTTCTACATGAGCCTAAACTCAGCCTCAGAATCTCAACTCAGTATTCAAGGGGGCCAATACCAGATCACACAGCATGGATGATTAAAACAGTTTGGAGAGAAAAAGAGATAAACACTATTTGCTTTTTCTCTGAACTCTTGGTGCTTAGCACAGTTTCTACCACCTAGATACTCAATAGATAAATAAGTGAATGGTTTAAAAATCTTCATTTGTGAATAACTTTATGACTTTTAAGTTTGATTTTTCTCTTTAGATGGATATTACTCACCCTTCTTATATAGCTTTTTGGGCATAAATTGTGTTTCCATCTTGGATGTGTTGAAGACACTATATAGTAAATTCTTCATCCAAGAGTATCACTGCCAATTCCCATCTACTGAACAAATAGAAAATTGTTCAAGGGCAAGGACAAGACAATAGCTCTCATCTACTAAAGAGTCCTGATGTATTTGTTATTGTGATAAGTGCTTTACGTACACCTTTCACATTTAATCCTGGAAGAAACATTGGGAAATAGTTTATTTCCCCACTTTAAAGATGAGAAACAGAACACAGAAAGGTTGAATAACTCCCCCAAGATCACACAGCTCAGAAACTGGTGGAAGTAAGTTGTCTGACTCCATTTATAATACTAGACAGCCTCTCACCTTATGTACTGTATCTCAACCTTGCTCGATTCTCCAGTATCTGTCTTAGCTCCATACATAAAAAGGGTGCTCAACAAATTTTTTTTTGGTTTGTGATTATGTGTAGCTCCATAAACTAGCACAGACAGATTCTTCGTACTCTATATAATCTTAGGCATTATTTGGGCTATTCCTCAGTCAATATAGCATGGTATGTAAGCTCTTGAATTCCTACAGCTAAATAACTGGGTTTGAATACTTGACACCACTTGTGAGACCTTAGACACATTACTTCTCTGTACCCCAATTTCCTTATCTATAAAATGAGGATCCTTGTTATAAGGATTAAATAGTTATGTGTAAAGTGATTAGAAGAAATCTGGCATAGAATAACCCCAGTTAAGTGCTTCCTACAATTATTATTATTGTGCAGGAGGGAAAACTTAGTGTTCAGTGACTTTTCTGTTCAGTAATGTTTTATGATGCAACAACTATAGGCTAGACAAGACTGGCATGGTGCTTGACCCTGTGCATCTGACAGCCTGTCAGGAAATATGGACATTAGGTAAGTGCAATAAGCTATGAGGAGTCTCATGTTAAATTGGAGGAAGGTGGATAACATACAGAGCACGAAGTCCAGCAAGATTTTAGATAAGGGCAGGGCATGGTCATAATGGTCTCTGAGGCACTTAAACCTGACAATAAAGTAAATGAAGGATTCAAGTGGCAGACAGTGGGGGCCAAGAAAATGACTTGGATGTAGTTATAGTAATCCAAATGTAAGGTTATTTTCTTCTTCTAGAAATATAGCAAAAGGAAAGGAACAGGGAGGTATGGGGGAGACTGCAAAGGATGAAGCAAAAGAATTTATTAACTGGCTAGAAAGAAAATATAAAGGATTGCTCAAGGACTTCCAATTGGTTGGATGGATCCAGAATGCAAGTCTTCTGACTTGGGGTCCCAATGGTAAGGTTGCAATCATGGAAGGGCTTCCTAGTATTGTGTAGTTCCAGCACCATCTGGGAATTCATTAGAAATGCAAATTCTTGGGTCCCATCTCCCTGAATCAGAACTTCTAGGGGTCTAGTGCTCTACACTTTAACGAGCTGCCCAGGTGATTCTGATGCCTACAGTGGTTGAGAACCACTGCTCTAATTCATTCACTCGTATGGCATCTATTTATAGAGGGCTGATTATGCTCTATGAGGGCATATTTGTGAATCAGAGTCCAGGTGCCCTTAAATTATAGTCTAATGGAAGGACACAAACATCAAAAAATTCAAATAATTAAAAAATGGCATGAGCACATTTAACAGGACTTAAATTTACTGGAATAAATAGGAAAAGTTCCATGAAGAATTGGCAGTTAGGATGAATTCTGCAGTAAGAGCAAGAGTTTCCCAGGTGAAAGCACCCAGTTGTGGACAAGTGAAAGAAAGCCGTAGTAGCTAGAGCACAGTAAGGATGGGCAATGGTAGCCTTGATGAGGATGGAGCATAAGCAGAGACCTGATCATGCAGGCTCCTTGGCCTACATCCCATATCAAATGGAAAAGCTATTGAAGGGTTTTGAGTAAAGGAGAAGCTTGATGAGATTTGCATTTTTAAAAAACCACTTTGGCTCCACTTGTATAGATTATACTTAATACCACTGTAATGTGTACAGGTATAAATTCAGCCGTCCTTAGCAGTCTCCGGTTTGTCTGGCCCTCTGCCTTCTGGGTGGGAATCTCACCTCTGATGCCTCCCTTCAAATCTGTGTGCTTTTATGATCCTGAAATTCTCCTAGCTAGTTCAAAAGCACTTATTAAGTTGGAGTTTTAAACTGGCCTCCAACCATGAAACCACCAAGAGTTTCAATTTAATTTCCCTTTCATGCCCATTCACACCTTGACTCCTTTTGAGAAAAACCAACTATTGATACTGATAATAAGCTCATTTTATGCTTCGGAAGGAAAAAAAATGCTCCGCTGAATTCACCATTAAATACACTCCTCTCATGATGGAGTCTACGGTTAAGTCAGGCTCCTATTAGCTGAGAAAAGAGGATCTACTGAGGTATGAAATGTTTATTGTAGCTAGTTCCTGCAAGTGCTGCCGAAAGAGAGATAGTATTTTCAATGGTCAAAAGCCACAATGCACAGGACATGAATTATGTATGCCTGTCTCTTTAAAACAAATCAGCATAAATTATCCCATAGGGTAGACTGCAAGAATTAGGGGGCCTTGACAGAATTATGTCTTGGTCTTCTCGGCATCTGAAACTTCGGAATGTGAAAGCAGTGACTGAATGAGATTCCAAATCGCAACCTTCAATGTTTGAGGGGAGAAAACGGTAGGAATGAGCAGTGACTGCATTTCTCAGCATCATTTGTCAAGGTACCAGTAATCAACCCATGATTATTATTCTCATCAGCCCAAAGCATGAAAGTAAATTGAGTGAAAAAAAAAAAATCGTCACATTATATGAAATGATTACCGCCTTCAAGCAGTAATGTACAATGGACTTGCCTTAATGCTAGGCAGCAAAGCAAATGAGGGCTGCCTTTTGCTGGTTCAGTGCCAGAATCATTACCAGATTCTATAGCCACCAACCCTTACTCTCTAGTAAGGGCTTGATTTCATCATCAGGGCTGGGAAAAATGCTGCTCAAATCCCCTTCTTGGAAGCAACCTTCAACTCCATATTGGGAAAGTTGACTGCCTAGCATAAGCCTCCTCTCCAAACTCAAATTCACATTCGTCACTTGACTCCCTAGAAAAGGAGGATGTCCACTAGGGTCTGTGATTGTGAAACACAGGGACATCCTGTTGCTTTCAAATGTTGGTTGTCAACCAGACTCCAGGCAGGCAAGAGGCAGCAGGAGACACAATAAAGGTTGAAGGAATTGCCAATGCAAGCTCCTTCCTTCCCAGAGGGTGAGGCTGGAAATTAGTGAAGGATCGGAATGGTCTCTGCTGGTGGTCCTGCTCCATCAAGTCCTCAGCAGGATGGAGAAATTCTAAAGGCAGGTCTGAATGTACCCCTCAAACTGTGCTGGGGAGAGCCTCTTGGTAGCTTCATAGGATGGCTCTAATTGACAAGTTCAAGCTTAGATCTTCCTGTAAATAAAGGTTAGCTGTAAATCAGGGTCTGTGAGAAACATTTCTCACAATTCTGGAGGTTGGAAGTCTAAGATCAAGGTGCTAGCAGATATGGTGTCTAGTGAGGGCTCACTTCCTGCTTTGCAGACTGTTGCCTTCTTGCTGTATCCTCACATGGTGGAGAGACAGAGATCTCCAGTCTTTTTCTCTTATAAGGACATTAATTCCACCACAGGAGCAATACCTTCATGACAGCATCTAAATCTCATTGCCTCCCAAAGGCCCACCTCCTAATACCATCACATTAGGGGGCGGGGTTTCCATGTATGAGTTTTAGAAAGATAGAACATTCAGTCCATAACACAGGTGAATCCAGAGTCACAGTTGAAATTTGCCTGTCTGGACAGAAGCTTCTGGAGACATATATTGGTAGGAAAATTTAATGGTAATTTTAATGAATTGCTGGAAATTAATTATAAACTAGCTAAAGATTGAGGAATTCCCAGGGAATGCAGTCTTAGGGGGACCACCATACTTTTGTGGGTTTTATCTCCAGAAATCTCACCAGATTCCCACAGCGAAGAGCCAAGAAAGATCTCTTGGCTCTTCAGAGTAGAGGAAGAGTAACTATTGTGCATTGTACCTAGAGCATTCTCCATAACAAATTTTAGCGCACCAGAGAAAAACATTTTACCAGAGCCTTATCCCACCAGGGGAGAGGACACTTCTGGCTCTGGCACTCTCTAGCTTCCTTGTTTCAATTGACGGGTAAAGAAGCTAAGAAATAACGATGATGGCCAAGAAACCCAGGCCTACTGAAAGACTGACATTTGTTCATAAGATTACAGAGCATTTCCCCTCCCCACACTTTCCCACTACACTCACAGTGTTCCAGTATAATTACAGCTGAAAGATCTACAAGCCATAGACCCTATTTAAGGAGGGGGCAAAAACGAGACTAAAGGAGTGGAAGCCTCTGGTACCTGCAGATACAATAAACATTAAAAATAGTTTAACCAGATAAATTTTATCTAGCCAAATAAAACTTAAACTTATAAGTAAAGGTTTATTTACCTCAATTCCCATTATCTGATAAATCATGTCTATCTTTCAGTAAAAATTTATAAGTTATGCTAAAATTCAAGAAAAAACTCAATCTGAAGAAACAAAGCAAGCACTGGAGTCAGACTCAGATATGATACAAATTTCGGAATTAGGGAATTTTAAATAAATATGTTAAAGGCTATAATGGAAAATGTAGAAACATGTAAAAACCAGATAATGTAATTAGAAAATGGAAACAAAGAGTCAAAAGGAAATCTATAAATCAAAAAAAAAAAAGAAGAATGCCTTTGAGGGGCTCATTAGTAGACTTACTGGACATAGCCTGAGAAAGAATCGATAAACTTGAAGGTTTGAAGTTCATAACATAAATTTTTATAAAACTTTTATTGTTTTTGTATTCTTAGAGAAAAAAATAGCTTCCGAAAGAAAATTTAAAAAGTATAGACAAGCAAAGAGAATAAATTAGGCATCTGTCATAACCCCACCACTTCAAAATAAATCCTGTTAAATTTGTATGCATCTAACCACTTTTTCATTTGATATTTATTTTGCACTTATAGATTAAATGTGTCTGATTATTTCTCACTTATAATATTCTTCATCATTGCTTTGAGTTTCTTTAATTGGTGAGTTTTGCCTTTCCCCAAATAGCAATGTGAAGGACCCAATCGAGGTTCTGTTTTTCCTTTGTTTTCTTCCATACTTCTCTAACCAGTGCTCCCTAGTTAGAGTGAGCTTTTAGTATATGTTTACTAATCCATTGCTAAATAATAATAAAGATCCCTTAGGTCCCAAAAATTGGAAACTGGTAATTCTCAATATAAGAGCTTTTGTCTCCAATTGAAAATGCCATGTTTGTCAGATATAGATCATGTCCTCCTTCCTATTCTCAAACACCATATCGAAGAATTAAACTCTTCTTTCAGAGCGTCAGAGTAGCCTAGGGGATGAGAAAGCTTGCAACTCATGCTGTACTTCCCATGATCTGGTGTAAATGTCTGGCAGTGGTTGGAACTTCATCAGAAACCTTGAGGATAATGCCAGGCCTCTGCTCAGAGTGCCACCTAAGTAAGCCCCTGCCACTATATCCACTGCCAGGTTTTAATGTAATTTTAAATCCCATTTAGTTCTTAATGCAAATACCCTCAGATTATGATTCACAGATATTACTCAGAATGCAGAAGAAAAAGGAAATTGGAATCAGTAAATGCAGTTCACTGGCCACAAAATTAAGATCAAATGCTACTTCCCTAAGGAAGACTTCTTTGAACTTCAGAAAAGATACATCCCTGAAAATTTCCCCAATGTGTCTTCTTTGGGGTCCTTTTTACATGTCTTACAAAATGGCTAGCATTGTTTCTAATTAAATATTTGTGTGATTATTTGACCTCTTCTTTTATAAAGTCAGAGTTCAATTTGCTCACATTGAATCCCAAACAGTCAGCACACTTCATGGTGTATCCAATATATATTTGTGAAACAAGCAAATCAATGAATAAGAGCTCAAGACTTATTCACATCTCAGCTCTCACCTTAGCATTAGTCTAAGGTAGTTTCAGATCATCATCTGAGTGATGGTTCCTCTTGAGAGTAGACAAGGGACATAGACAGCTCGTTTTATGATGATTATTGTTTCCCAAAACATTTATTCTTATTCTGTTTATTAAATACATAACTACTCTTTTGGGTATCTCTACCTTTTCATGAAAGTGATCTCTGATTCTAATACCTCTTTTCCTAATATCATGAGGGCTTTGAAAATGGCCAACATCACAAGTAATATTTGTGAATATTAAACACCTAGAATTTTAGAGATAAAGTGGTCCGCTCTTCTTAAGCATCAAACTTCAAAATTCTTTCATTAATTATTTGCTATTTATGAACTTGGCAGTAAAAATTCCGAGTTTAAAATTTGTAATACATTGTCCCACTATGTACTTGTCCTATGCATTTTTATAATTAAAACTAATAAATCTCCATTAAAACCTGTAGGCTCCAATTCTGCATATAATTCTATGAGTATTAATATATACACTTACCTAGAGTCTTACGACCACCATCACAGACAGAATTATCTCATGGGGACCCTTTGAAATTAGACCCTCTCAGCACTTAATTTCCATATGACCCAAAATCAAATTTCTAGAAATTTATAGAGATAAAAACTTATGTTCACATAAAAACTAATATATGAATGTTTGTAGCAGCATTATTCATAATCATCAGGAACTTAAAAAATAAAATATTACCATAAACTAAATGTTACTTTTGTTATGTTCTATCATTTTTCTATCCCAGCATAAAATCATTAACTAGTATAACAGTTGGAAGCTGCTTATTATTGCTCACACTCCCAAAATCTACTAATAGTAGGATGGTTAGGAGTGCCATTAAATTGTTCTAATTCAAGGCACTTGAGTGCAGTTAGATAATAGTCTGATGTTCCTCTGTACTCTAGGTGCCTGCACATGTATGAAGGGGCCTAATAGATCGGTGGCAGGAATTATCAAAACATTAAGTAGCACTTGTATCAAGAGACTATTATGCAATTATAATTAAAAACCATTAGTCACTGAAATTTTTGTCACTTTTTTCCTCTTTGGTGAGTGTTCTTCATTTCCTTCTACCTCAGTGGGCTAATTCTAAAGAATAATTTAATTTTCCAAATGTTCAAGAATACCAACTGTGTTCATGTGTTCCTAAGAATAATTTAATAAAGACTTTAGATTAACTTGCTATAATTTCTGCATGGTAACCACGTCCTCCATGATGGCAGTAAGAAGGCTGGGCATGCTAGAAATGATCACTGACGTGGGCTTGCAGGATGTCGAAGCATGAACTTCACCACAGTGTAACTAGTTTTGGTCCTTTCTAAGAATCGAAGAACTGAAAAGAAAATAAGGGCAATGAATGCCCCATTCTTTGGCCAGACACATCCTTACATCCCATAATCAGAAGACTAGTTAAAACACTATCAGTAAATTTGCAGTGCTAAGAGGTTGAAGGTAATAAGTGATCTGAACTTATTAATTTCCGGCTCCAAGTAAAAATCCAGGTATCCAAAAGAAGAATCACGAAACCCTTCTTTGTGGGAAGCCTCTATTTCCTATTAGCAAGCTAGAACCTCACTATGAATCAGGGTACAGCTTTCAAAATGGAAGTCCAATATGGATATTAAGAAACTGATAGTACAGCTGTCAGTGTCTCCTCAACCTCTACCCATCTTTTCCACATTCCTCTACACAGGGGTATATGTTAGTTGTTAAAAAATACTGATACGAGAGTCAAGCCAAATGTCTACAGGAAGTTTGAATGGTTTATTAATTGACTGGTTGATGGATTGATACCTGAACAACTAGTCTAGAGGAAGGAGTGATCACACTAGTTTAACAACAGAGCTTTTCCTGAGCAGATTAGTTTCACCTTGGTGCTCCTTTCTCACACCAGTCCTCTAATAAATTCCAGTCATTGGAATTATGTGAAGCCCTTCACCTAATTCAGGCCTGGCACAGGAGGAAATGGAGAATAAAACTGAAGAGTTGAAAAAAAATAAGAAATAGAAAAAACCTACGTGACAAATGTTTTATCTCTTACCACCTTAAAAATATGATTGTAGATAGAGACCTAGTACCCAGAAAAGACACACACCAAGAGTATCCAGTACTAAAATATAATTGCAACATTTTATAGTTTTAAATTTTGTAAAGCAATACTCAACTTGCTAATCCTGGACTGGCAATATCAACATTACCTGTGATCTTGTTAGAAAAGCAAAATCTCAGGCAGGCCCCACTATATACCTATGCAATCAGAATCAAGGCATAGTCCAGAAATTTGTGTTTTAATAAGTCCTACAGGTGTTCCTATTAATGCTTTCCAAGGACTGAGACTCAGAAAAACAGCAGAAACTTAGAGAAGATGGTGTTTCTTTTAATAATCAAATTGAGGTTGACAGTTTTTATGTGGAGATATTGTAAGAAAAGACAGTAGATTCCTTGAGGGTATTACTGGGTGTTGCCCAGGGAAGGGGCAACTGTGAGTAAAAAACTATCTTGGGAAAGCTGTGAACTCCAACTAAATAACTCTGGACTGGTCAATGAACAATGATCTGTGGAATAAAGAGGCTTAGATAGGCAGTCTAGAGGGGTTTGCAAGAGATGAGCTGGGTGACAAGGAGGGGCTGATGCCTCAGAGGGGTTCTTTCTTGAGCATGAGATCATGTGAGAATCCACGATCAGCATCACACTGTATTCACTGCCCTTGAATGAACCTTGGTAAAGGCAGCAGAGAAGGCCAGAAACTAGAAGACCCTGACTTTGTCAAATCTTCCTTTTTTTTTTTTTTTTAACCTTGCATGGTAAATCAAGAGAAACTTCTGATCCTTTTGGTCACACTTAAAAAGTAAGGTAAGCCAGCATTTTAAAAACTCTTCATCCTTTCAGAAGTTGGAAGAATATAAAGTCAACATGAAACCAATTCCTATCCACCTTCACACCTTCCCCATGAATGAACTCACATATATGTAAACTCACACATGGATCCCCAAAACTTCCCTTTCTCTCTACTCCCTCCTCCCATCAATTCCCAAAAGACAAAGAAGGAAATATGCTTTATTTTATACTGTGATAAGAGGAATCTAGTTCCCTTTAGTGAGATTCTGACTCAACTAATGTCAGGGAATAAAAGAGAGTAGGGTTGTATTGCTATGAATCTGGTTGAAAAGAAAATAATCACTAAGTTCCACTGGGCCATTTAAGAAATACATTCATAAGCCTCCAGTCATAAGAGTGACAGTGTGACTATCCTCAAGAGACCTGGGGTTGCCAGGTGAGACCCACATCTCCCAGGACACACAAGGCAGATGGCACATATGAGCTGCCTTGGATCCGAGTTCATGCTCTGTCTTTTTGGCTGTCCACCGCAGGAGGCATCCTCCTCATCAGGCCACTTCTCTGGAAGAAGCCTGAGGCTTCTTCATAGTTTGTGACTACAGATATTTAATCTCTCTAGCAAGATGACAATACACACACCTCAGCAATCCCTATAGTCACGAAGCTTCTAACTCACACATACATGAAATAAAATTCCATCAGTTCTGATTCAAAAGAAAAAAAAGAAAAATAATCTACATAAACTCACCCATATGCCTGACCTTCTGCTGTTAAATCACCAGACATTTGTGTGTGCAGCAAACTTAAGTCAGGATTGGGAGGAGTAGAAAGGGGTTTACATCAGAGAAGTGCAAACTTCTTCCTGTTCTTAAAAGCTTTTCAACTATCCATCCATGTTCCAAATCAGGGATTCTTATTCTCCCCGACACTCCCATATCTTGCTACTCGACAATGCAGATTAAGTTACACAGTATTTAATTCTTCCATATGCTCACGCCTTTAGGGCCTCACCTTCTGTTTCCAAAGGACCTATAAAGGAATTTTCCTAAACAAATATATTTTCCTCCATCAGAACAGTTGATATTTTTTTCCATGCCACAAAAATCCACCACTGATCTGAAAATTAGTTTGACCTGGTTCCTTACTTTTGACTTTATTCCTTATTCTCTTGCATCCCTTCCTGCTCACATCCCCACTCTCCACACCAGTTTACTCATTCAGTGTCTCTGATTTTCACCCTGCTCTTCCTGGCAGAATGGGTCACACCTGCCTAAGAGCCAAAAACCCAGGGAAGTAGGTGGCGGACACTATAATGTTTAGGTTGTAAGGTGTCCTGTGGAACACCGTGGAGCTCACAGTGTTCTCGACTCTCGAGAACGATGCAAAAGCCAACTCATGAACAAACCTGCATGGGTGGGATCTAGAACCAACACCCTCATTTGAACCAGGAAAACTGGGCTTTTCTCTGCTTTATAGTTGAGCTTTCATTTAAGATTTTATTCCAAGAAAAAAAAAATTATAATGCTTAGAAAACAATTACCTGGTATAATATTGGTGAGGAAACTGAGTTCCAGAGGATGAGTCCAGACTATGTTCGGGTAGAATCTTGCTGACTCAAGGCTCTTACAACTCAAACTACCTGCCCAGAAATCAGATATATTTAACTTTTTCTTTAATTAGAACAAATTATGGCCAAATGTGTATGCAATTTAATGGTTTTTAGAATATTCACAGGTATTCAGTCATAACCACAATCAATTTTATAACCTTTGTGTCACCCCCGAAAGAAGCGCTGTACTCTTTGGCTCCCACCTTCCTATCTCCCAGCTCATACCTCAGCCCCTGGCCCCCACGAATTCACTTTCTGCCACTGTGGACATTTTATATAAATAGAATTATGCACTATATGGTCTTTGTGACTGATTTCTTTCACTTGGCATAATGTTTGCAAGGTCTATGCATGTTGTAACATGTATCATTATTTCATCTTTTTTTATTGCCCAAAATAATCTTTTGTATAGATATATCCCATTTCATTTATTCATCAGTTGATGAACATGTGGATAGTTTCGACTTTTTTTTATTATGAGTAATGGTACTATGAATCAAAATCGCAGGATTTTGTGTGGATATCTATTGTCATTTGTGTGGATATATATTGTCAGGATATATACCCTAAAATTAGAATTTCTGGATTACGTGGCAAATCTAAGTTATCACTGTAACTTTTTGGAAATCTGCCAGACTGTTTCCAAAGAGGCTGCACTGTTTTATATTCCCACCGACAATGTATGAGGGCTCACATTTCCACATTATTGCCAATACTTTTATTGTCTGTCTTTTTTACTATAGCCATCCTAATGGGTATGAAGTGGTATCTCTTGTGGTTTTGATTTGCCTTCCTGATGACTAATGATGTTGAACATCTTTTCATATACTTAGTGATTATTTTGATATATTTTTTGGAGAAGTATCTATTCAAATTCTTCACCGATTTCTAATTAGGTTATTTATATTATTGAGTTTTAGGAGTTCTTTAGATAGTTTAGATTAAAGTCCTTATTAGATATACATGATTTACAAATATTTTCTCCTCATCTTTGATCTCTATGTCTATGTTTATATTAGTACAAAGTTTTGACTGCTGTCACTTCGTGGTAAGTTTTGAAGTCAGAAAGTGGAAGTCTTCTAATTTTCTTCTTCTTTTTCAAGATTGTTTTGGCTACTTTTGTCCTTTGTAATTTCATATGAATTTTAAGATCAGCTTTTCCATTTCTACAAAGCAGGCAATTGGAATTTTGATAGAGGTTGCCTTGAATCTGTAAATCATTTGGTGAGTCATTTTACTAATTGAAATCTTCCAAACCATTAATACAGGGTGTCTTTCTCTTTATTTAGATCTTTATTTCAACAATGCTTTATAGTTCTGCACTTCTTTTGTTAAATGTATTCCTAAGTATTTCACTATTCTTTATAATTTCATTTCCAGATTGTTCATTGCTAATTCACATAGTAGGTACAACTGATATTTATATACTTATATTGATAGTGTATCCTGAATCCTTGATGAACTCATTTGTTCTAATAGTTTTTTGGTAGATTCCTTTGGATTTTGTATATACAAGATCATACCATTGACGAAGAAAGATAATTTTACTTCTTCCTTTACAAATAGGATGACTTTTTATTTCTTGTTGTTGCCTAATTTCCCTGGGTGGAAACTCTGGTACAATGTTGAGCAGTGGTGAGAGTAGAATTATACTTAACTTTGACATATTCATTGTGATTTGGAAGGGTACAATTGAGGCTTCCTGATTATATCTGCATAAATTACACTATATATTATACACATTATTTAACATATATTACATGTATAAGATGGACAGATATATATTTTGTAAGAGCATACAAGTTACAGTTACAGAGTAGATAAATACCAGAATGCTGAGAAACATCATATGAGAATTGGGCTAAACTTTAGTATCTGCCATTAGTTTGCCATTCAACAAAATAATCTTTGAGTTTCTCCCTATTTTGCCACTTTTCACAGAAATCCTGCCCACCTTTGCAGACCTCTACTGAGAGTGGGGTAGAGTAAGGCCACTGACCAGCATTATAAGCTAGGAGCAGTGTTAGATCATATAACAAACCCCCTGATTTCACCAAAAAGTAGTCATTCAATAAGTCCTTTGAGCATCTGTACTGCCCAGGCTCTGTGGAAGATGCTACGTGAATGTTATAAGCAGAAGAAGAGCCATCCTGCTGAACCTTTTGGACATTAAGCTGTTTGTGAGAGACGCCATGATCCAATGGAAAGAAATCCAAACCAAGAGCTAGAAAACCTGGTTTATAATATTGATTTCTTTTACTTTGACCAAGTCACATAAGTGTTCTCATCAGTAGAATAGAAATTGGTGTGGCTGTCCATCCAAATATAAGAGAGTCGTAATGAAAATAAAAGGTGATAATACTTAGGAAACCATCCATTGCTCTGCAGCTCTCAGGTGTGGCTGTTTCAGTTGTACGGACTCTTATTAGTTATGAGTTAATTCGTTGGAAGTTAGAGTAAAATGATAGAAATCATTTCCTTTCTATTATTTCCAAGATTTTGTTCTATTCATAAGGGCATTTAAGATGTGATTGAAAGAGCGTCCACCAAGGGCTTTTCATTTTAACTCTCATAGAGCCATTTCAGTGCTTCTGAAATAAAGATAAGTGGAATTATCTTTTTAGGGAAAATAAAAGGATATTTTCACAGTCAGGTTTACTGCTCATTTTTGGAGGACTGATCTGAAGGCCTCTATTAGGGACTGGGCAGTTTCTTTGCTTTTAAATATAAACTAGCAGAATAGTGAATTATTTTGCTATAAGTCACAAGAGGGCACGTGTCTCATCTGTTTGTTCACTTCAGCATCCCCAGAACTTACCCTAGTGCCTAACACATATTAGGTGTTCAGTAAATAATTGTTGCATAAATAATGAGCAAATGAATGAAATATATGGGACTAGCTCAGTATACGTGAATTAGCTGCTACCTAAATTTGTTCATTCACAAGTATTTGTTAGGCAGTGCTGTTCCATTTTAGTGGAAGGCATTCTGAGACATGGTACCATGGAGGCTGATTGTGATATACCTTTTTAGCCTTCCTTGATTTGCTCCTTAGCTCCCGAACTGGATGATTTCTTGAAATTTTCATTTCAGACAGGATGTCCTTAAGAAAGAACACACAGTAGGAAGTGTTCCCTAATAGAGTTTCCATCTTTCCTTGAGAAATCACTGTACACCTACTGGGGCAAAAGGTACTGTGGTTATAGAGTTTGTTAGAATTGACATGCATCATCATCAAATTCATTCCATGGACAACTTAGATTTTCTAATTTAAAAAAAAAACACAACTCACTGAGTCCCTGGAGTTGAGCTTGTGTTCTGTTTTTTATTTTTTATAGTTCTGTTCTAAAGCAAGGCATTTTATAGAGTTCTATAAATTTTCCATCTTGCTCTCAATGGCAGGATACAAACTGTGTAAATTATTTCAATCTCCCATCATTTGTAAAAGCAATCCCTTCACAATTCCTCCCTCTCATAGCCCCTCTCTATTTTTGATCTCTGGTAAGAATTTTTTTTTTAATCTTAGGTAATCCTCAGAAGGCCCATGTTTTCTGTGGCTTTTTCCCCCCATTTAAAATTGACTTTGTGATTGTGTTTCAATTTTGCATTCAGAGTTTCTTGTTTTGATTGATAAATGTTTGCAAGAAATATAATCTCCTCTTATGCTTTTCTCTTCATTTTTTTTTTCTCCTAGAAGGAGCTTTGCATGGGTAGCAAAGCTCTCCTGATAACAGTGAAAATAAATCTTAATGTCTTCGTCCTGTGATAGGCCCAGACCTTAGCATTCTTCTTTCTACCCCAGTGATAATTGCTTATCAGTACATACAGGCCTATTCATGTGATTCTGATGCCACCAGGGTTTATATCTCCAGGAAGATAGGCAGGAAGTACAGTACACTGAATCCACTCTTAACAGCATTAATAGAAAGCAGACAAAGAAGGAATACTGGGCCAGGTTGACTATCTCAAAACGATAAGGCCATCTATACATTTTTGGATGATTTCTCATGAAGTTCTTTTTCCTCTGCTCTGACTTGGCTGCCCTAGAGAGGTGAGAATTTTCAAAATGCATTTCTGTCAAAGCTACAATCAAAATAAAAGATTCTGTAATAAAAATATATCCAAACTCACTGCTATTCTACTTTCTTCAGCAGCTGGAAGGACTCTCAGACAGAAAGCGTCCAAATATAACACACTGAAATTATACAGGCCTACAGCCAAAGAGGACACTTGGGAGCATCCACATCCTTTAAATAAAACTTTGGGAAAAAATAAAGATTGAACTTCCTACATACAAAATAAGGCCACCAATTTGGAAGATTGGATACGAAATGTTCTGGGATGTGTGGGAAATTAGGTATAAACTATGGAGAAGGAAAAAGATGGGAAACAGAACTGGCAAGAGGAAGGAGGAGAGAAGGAAAAATGGGAACCCGAGGGACATTTTGGAATCCCATCTCATTTGTTCCGACGTCATCTCGGAGGAGTTGGGAAGCACAGATATGATTATTCCCTCATCAGACCATGATTAGAAACACGGTAACCAAATCACCTAAGGTTAAAACGACTATGCATGTTCTAAACTTCTAAAATGTCCCTGGTGGACGCGGAGCCTTATAGAATAGGAGAAAACGTCTGACATGACTATTTGAGGCGCCGAACTTATATGAGCTCAGCTGATCACACCCTCTGGGAAGTAGAAAGTTTACCTGGGTGAGAGTCATGTGCTACTGGGAAAACTGGTTACATTTGTCCTTTTTCCAGGAAGGAAAATAGTAACCTGCCACTTTCAGAAACACTGCCTATTTATGTGCATCATGGAAATTTCCTCTTCTTGCATAACAAAAGCAACCTAATTGCACACATCTAAAAAAAAGCCTCCCATTACTATGACTGTTCAGTATCATTGGGAATCTCGATGGTTTTAGAAAACATGTCAGAAAAAAGCACAAACCTATTTCTGCAAGGAACTAGTGCATTACCTGCTACCAAGAAGGAGAGGTCCCTGCAGAATTAAGTGTAATTCTTTAGGGATTCCCCCCATGATAGTTCTACCCCTACTTGCACCCCTGTTTCAAATCATAAATCTATTTAGTGTCTTTTTCTCATCTTGCTAAGTCAGTTCTCTCACCTGTCTTCAAAATTCAGCTCAAATTCTGCTCTCTCTTGGATTTCAGTAATTTGTTCAACTGCCTGTTTTTGAATATGCACTGTAGGCCAGAGACTGTGCCAAACTCTGGGGATAAAGTAGTACAGAAACACAGCCAACCCCTGTTCTCATGGTTTTTACAGACTCTGAGGCTCATTCGCATTAATCCAGTAACCATAGTTAGACTGGGACAGGTGTTATGAGAAAGCCAGTCCTCTGAGAGAATATAGTGGGGCATCTGATCTAATTTGGAATTCTTCTCTGACCTGGGTATTATAAAGTGTATGCTCTTCATACTGTAAATGACCATGTACAAACTCAAACTGAATTTAAACACAGCGACAATGTAAAAAAGACCATGTGGTCTAAATCCTTCTGGAATTAGAAATCAGTTAATTGATTTAATCTATGACTGAAATGGCAAAATTATTCAATGTAATAGCTTTTCAGATTCAAGTGTGTATATTTCACCAACACAGTTGAAGGGTAAATGTCCTAAATGACTTATCTGCTAAGTGTCAGAACTTAGGTTACAAACTGGCTTAGATTTATCAAGAAGACATGTCCCCTGGTAATTGATTATTTTGAAGCTAAAATCAATCCAGTTTAATGAACTTTTATTGAGCATATACTATTTGTACGCCACTGTGCTGTAAGCTGTGAGGGAGATAAAAATGAATCAGACAGAAGTTCCCACCTTTAAGGAACCAATAGTCTGTTCTCTATTAACAAATGTGTTAAATTTAAACAATACACTTTATTCTGTCTTGTATTTTAAAGTATATAAAACAGCACAAAGGGTTCAAGAGCCTATCATAGGAAGTGGGTAATTACTATTAAAGAGGATTAGGTAAATACTTCCCTTTTTAAAAGGCAATGCGCTGTATCAAAAAGCTAGGTTAATAGAGAGCTAATGATCCCAGCTTCCCAAGATAGATATCATACATGTTTCTATTGTACTAAAGGCTGATTCAGTTATCTTACTGTCTTTAAAAAGAAAATACGTTAACATTGGGTTAAGTTATCCATTTAGTATGTTCAAATTCACCTTTTTTTCGGATGGATAATTTTAAATAATACTTTAAAACCAGCAGCATTTGCATATCCTCATTGTTTGTATATAGCAGTGTCCAAAAGAGATCGACACTTGTTCTTAAACGAAATGACTAGTTTTCATGTATTTACATCTCTCCATGGACACTGTCTTGGTTTACCCCGACAAAGAGACTAGGTAGCAACATGGGCAAATGTTGTCCATGCAAAGTAGTCAGAAAAGAAAGCAAAATTACATGACGCATCATGATTTCAACTATTTTAAAAATATATAAGAACATAAACAGATTGGTGGGAACGTGGACAAATGGAAACAGTATAATACAGAGATGAGAAAGATTTTTTCATTTGAAAATTTTTATTAATGGTTACTAACAGTAGAAAAATAAATGAATTGGCACAATTAGAAAATCTGTTTCTGCTTTCTCAGTTGTAGTGCTTTCTAATTTAGAAACACTTGCTAATGGATGAATTTTATAGGAACGGGTGTGCCATTGTCTTAAATGTGAATAGAAATTTGAATCTAAGTTGCTGTCAAAGATTAGGAAATCATAGTGAGTTTCTCTCTAGTAAGTGATCTAAACAAACACACACACATGCAAATATATACAAGTAGAAACAAACTGAAGTATGAAAGAAGGAAAAAAGGATGGACAAAAGAATGGGAAGAGAGAATTTATGTCTGTTGAGTGCTGACTGTATGAGTTCAAGGTGGACAAAAATAATACTGGCACCTAAAGCCGCTCACACCATGTGCTTCCGGGGACATGTGTTCATGGGACATTCCCATTGGTGGCGCTCACATTGTAGCTTTCAGTCTGATTGATGGGGCATGCTGTGCCCTAACTCGGCTCTGTATCTTGTGACACAACAAATGCACCCTCCCCAAGTATACCAAAGTTTCGCTATAGGGAAACCAAAAGGTTTTTATAAATTCGATTGTCGGATGATGTTCTAAATTTTCGTTTTTAATCCACTGTGATTACAGGACAGCAATTTTTCCTCACGTATCTGTATAGCTTCCAATGTATTAAGGTTTTTATAATTTCTATGATGTTCTGAGAAAACCAATTCTATGTGATAAGAAGTTGTAAACATTCTGTTTGTACCCCCACTCTTTTTTTTTCTAACTAGACTGTAAACCTCTTGTAGACAAAGAGGTTTCTTGGTTTGAATATACAGACATTAGTAATAGATAAGATCCACTTTTTTCTAACTAGACTGTAAACCTCTTGTAGACAAAGAGGTTTCTTGGTTTGAATATACAGACATTAGTAATAGATAAGATCCACTTGTCCATTCCTTTTTCTTCCTGTCTCGTACTTCCTCTTCTCTGTTAGATACTTTCTCTGCTTTAAATAATTCTTTTCCGAATGGTCCTGCCATTTTCCTATATAAAATACCTCCAAAAGAGTTACAATAAGATAAGAAAAGCATCTTAGTCATGTGTCTGCCACTAAGTAGCAATGTATGTGACTCGGGCGGGATATTTCGTAACCATTCTGGGCCTTGGTTTTCTTATCTGTGAATTGAGGGGGAAAACAAAAAAAAAATTCAGCCGTAAGGTTCTTCCTGCTCTGCTATTCTGTATTTGTAATCATCTCTAAGATATCCTCTGACTTATAAATTCTACAAGGCTTTGGCTCTGGTTAGATCAGCTGCTATTTAAGACTGCTCTGTGGAACCCTGGGGGCTGTGCAGAGGTGCCTTGAGGGGTAGTGCAGCGTGGGGAGCAAGGGGCAAGGGGAACCGAGCAGACTGCTTCAATCAGAACAGCTCCCTTTGATCTATTTTAGATATTGGTCTTCCCGAATAAGATTTCTTTTGAAGAAAGGTTTCTGTATTAGAAAGGTTTCTACGCTTCTATGATTCTTTTAAAGAAGTTTTGGAAAATCTCTGTATTAGATTAAGAAACTTCTTTTAAAATTGTGTAAAGATATGTTGATGGTGATTATGACTCCTAAACAGATAATGTCTAGAATTAAGAAAGATTGAATTGCTATGTAACAGTCTAAAATACTTTAAAAAGTAATTCGAAATTGTCTCGAAAAGAATATCACCTTTAGGCACTGTTGAACTGCGAACTGAGCTGACATGCCAGGAGACTAGTCAGGTGGGAATATGTTTTATATTAATTTTAAGTATGCACAGAACACTGACTTCCAACTGAGAGTCTGGATAAAGTTTCCACCAGGCTACAGTGAAGAATAATTACGAGAATAGATAGCAGTCGTTTTCTTTTATGGGTGCTTTCTCGGCAAGTGAAAAAGACCTGTCAACTTTATGGCAGCTTCCCTACTTTTTAAGATGCTACCAGTCGAAAAGACCAAAAAAGTCAGAACTATTGCTCTATAGCACTTGGCAAAGTGTTAGGTATTCAAGCTCAATAAATGGTGCTCTGATGAAACAGGAATAGGGTGTCGAGAATGCAGAGGTTATATTCTAGTAAACAAAGTTAGACATTTAACAAGCCCAGAACCACCTAAAAGTCTTCTGTCTAATGAAAGGATTTTCTACAATGTCTTTATTTAATAATTCAATCAAGCCCCATTGACTCAGATTTAAAAATATTATAATGAAGGAGCCAGAAGTAAAATAATACCCAATCTCCCTTCTTTTTTTCCTCTCTTCTGTTAGGCCCATTAAAACCTCTGCTTGGGCCCACGATGTGTTAAGTCTGTTTTGTGAAGCCTGCCCAGTAAAGCTAACCATCCTTTATAATGTTGTTTTGGTTAAAGTTAGAAAAAATGACTTACAATTTGATTTCAGAATAGTGCCATTCTGTAATTTGAGAGCTGTTCCCACCCCTCATATTTTAGTGTGATCCCCTCCATAGCACTTTTTCAGTGAATGTCTGGTATTCATGTTCTCTATCACTCATGTCTGGTGTTTTCATTGAGCTTATCCTGTCAAGTATATCAAATCAATATCACAGAGGTTTTAGAAAACAATCCAGTTCCCTCAAAAGCTCATTTCAAGTACTGTAACAATAATTATTTGACACCATGTATAGAGGATCTAATACTGAGCGAGAGGATTTTGTCATTTAAAATACATTCTGCCCTCTAACTATTTACGTAAAATTTCCATTATATCTATGTTAAATAACATGTGTTTGAAAGTTTCCAAGAGAGCTCTCTCTCCTGAGCTCTAACATTCCTTTGGACAGTCTGTCTTTTATTGGACTTAGAGATAACAGTTATCATATACTTCTCTAATGTTTCAGAGGAAGACTTCTGGCAGGGCATCCCAGAAGCCTGAATGGTAGTCTCTGCCAGAAAAACATCAGAGGACACAAGTCACCCACCATAAATATAATGCCTCCAGGACAAAAGCCCAATGAGTATCCTTCATATCAGGTCTATCACACCCCTACATAGGAATTCATGCAGATGTGTACGCATGCACAAATACATACATACATACGTACACTCTCACGATTAGACACTGATTAAGTGGAAGGGTTTGTGAGGTCAGTGTCAGTCATCTGGCTGGTTGCACCTGCACACAAAGTATAATTGCTTCTCTTTCTCACTTCAGTCATCCAGGCACTCCTCCATTACAGTTTGCATAGTTTATGCTTTCTGATTATGGCCTTCCTAAACCATTTTGGTTTCTCCACCTTGGTTTTTGTTTTATTTTTGTTTGTTTGCTTTTTTTTGTTGTTAGATTTTCAGTGCACCAACCTGGAATCTGAGGTCCAAGGCCCAGTGTGTCTTTCTTTCTCTAAATACATTTGAGTGTGGACTCTATGGACCTTTCGACTCTTGATTCTGCATTTCTGAGTATGCCTGAATTCTCTATCCTGCCAAGATTTTAATGAGCACAAAAAGTAAGAGGGAACTCTGAGCTGACTCTCTAATCTGCACATCCTACTAGAATCTGAGGTACTTAGGTACATTTCTACCTACCATGGTCTTCTCAGCTTAGTGTATTTTCTATTTATCTGACATAAACCACCCAAAATGTAGGAGCTTAAAATAATTCATTCTTATCTTTCATATTCCTATCTTTCATACATTTCTTATCTTTCATACATCTTTCATAGGCCATAGCTAGGCCGTACTTATTTCAGAACTTGTACACCTCATACACTTGGCTGAGACTGGAGTTATCTGAAGGCTCCCTTCCTAATGCCTGGGCCGGAATGTCTGGAACAGCTCAGGGGTGGTTAGACATCTCAACCCGAAGCATCTTCATGTAGCTAGCTTGGGCCTTCCCACAGCATGGTGGTGGAACAGCAGTTGGGCTTCTTACATTGCAGTTGGTTTCCCCAAAGTGAGCATTTCAAAAGGCTCAAGTAGAAGCTGAAAAGCTCCCTATGACCTAGACTCAGAAATCACATGACACCACTTTCTTTCTATTCTGTTGGTTAAAGTAGCCATAGGCCAGCCCAGATTCAAGTGGCAAGAGGAGTAGACCTCCCCTTTCAAGGGCAGAATCACCTATGTGTATGAGGAAAAAAAAGGTATTGATGAGTGTCACCTTGTAAACGAGCTATCACAGTGGGTATCAAGTAAAGTGTATCATAGAAAACTAACACATTATAATTTTTAGTGACTAAATCATAGACCGATGTCCACTTTGGGAAAAAAAAAATCTTTTGTGACCTCATTTCCGAGAACCCATTTAGAATAAATACTTTAGAAGCCCACACATCGAAAGGGGTATCAGCTGCTCCACTGAACACAGTTTGGGAATAAATGACTTACTTGGTTGCTGGAAAATGACTGCAGTAAAGTAGCACCCAACTTGCTTTAGAACCCATTAGGTCTTACAGAAAAACAGACTACTGGCTTATTGGTAGCTTTCAGGCAAAGCAAACAGATTTATTTTAGGAAGGATAGCTTCATTCTGGTTAAACCCAAGATGGCTTAATTTCAGCCTGGTACACAGTGCAAAATCAAAAAAGCAAATTGCCTGGCAAATGGTAAGTACTCCATAAAAATTAGCTCCGAGTATTCAATTGAATAATAGTGAATCATAGTCTAAGCAAAACAGTAGTTAGCAATGCATTAGTAAAACAACTTCCATTATAGGAAGGAATCTGAGGTACAACAAGGGGAAGAGAACCGCCCAAGGTCACACAGCTTTTAGAAACAGAGCCAGATCTGAGCTCATCTGGACTCAAATCATCTCACTTACTACAGAATCACATCTCAAAGTGCTTAATAACCTAGGAATTTTACCTCAAAATGAATGCCATTATATTTCAGCTGGAGTTTTGCTGAATTCTGCAGAGAACAGCTTGATCCTCAATTAATGAGCACTAGCATATCTTAGGTCTTTCGCATCTGCCAGGTGGGTGCAAATATGGATAATTAGCCCTGACCTTGAGTAGCCTATGTGGTTCACCTAGTTACAGATGTTGCAGAAAGTTGTCCAGGGCTTTGATTAAATTTGGTATAAAACCAGCGAGAGCCAATATGTGTCAGATGTAACTGATGGTTTTGCAAAGAATCTTGCTGAATGTAAGGATGTGAATATTAAATTCCTCACTGGAAGATTAAAGATTCAATTTGACATATCCCCACACAACAGGTTCTTTGAAATCTGTGTCAACTAAAGCTGAGAACAATAGATATGTATGTGCATGTTGTGAAAGTATAAATCAATCTTTAAAAAAATAAGCATTCATTAAGCTTTTTATATATTTTTAGCCCTATGCTAGGTACTAGGGGTAAGTAGTTAAAGATAGAATTACACCCCTATAAGAGATTTACAATTAAGTATAATAGTGAAGACTAGCATACGTAAATATTTAGACACCAAGAAATGATCGATCATTAACCAATGCTTAAAGAGACAGGAGTTAAGAAAAGGAAAAATAAATCTAGCATTTATTGTTGACATGAAAGATTTCATGGAAGGAGTGTAACTCGATATAGACTTTTAATCATAAATAGGATTTGAACATGAAGAAGTCAGAGTTGATACTGGTACATTGTTCGTGGGGAACCAAGGATAATACCAAAATTTATCCACAATTCAGCCTAAAATATTATTGTTACCAAAATAAATAAATGCTATTTCTTAACCTAGGATACATCTGAAATAGCAAAGGGAAAAGAGGGGGAAAAATTACCAAATACAATGTATGATATTAGAATCCTAAATTCATCTGTACTTCAAACATTAATCCTAACTCCAGAAAATTGAACAAATGTTAGCATCATCTGTACATTGAGCATATGTCAGTAAATATTTTTATTAACCATAGTCAATTGATGAATGCTTTTTATCCACCAAATTATTGATTGTACAGTTGGCTTTTCATCTGATGACAACATATTCCAGTTAATAAAAGAAAAAGTAGCTCCCATTTTTCTTACGAGTGGCCTTTTTAGTGGTGTTGAGATTGATCCACACATCAATTTCATGTGCCTATAATAGGAAGCCCATCAGTTTGCTTTTGTGCCTTCTCTTATTTGGACAAGATCCATTTTAGAAAGTGATGCTTCACACAAGTCACCATTTACTTAATTAGTGTTATTTCAACAAATTTTCAGTTATTACAAAAGCTAAATAGAAAGCAAAACAGGAAAACTAACCAGTCACATCTCCCTATCAACTTCACCTTCTCATTGCCTTTCATTACCTGTCCATATGCATATATAATAAGTCCGTAGTAGTAATTCAACTTTATTCATTTTCACTTTACATCATTAAACTCTTATCTAGTTGCTACATAAACTTCTATAATGACCAGTTTTCTGGCTGCACGGATCACTCCCTCCTCTGTTCTCCCCTAGTAAGGTCATCTCATCTCTACTATTATATTTACCATATTGCATAACTACTTTCTTTTTTTTTCTCCTTTTCCCTTTCTACTAAACTATTTCCCCAAGAGACAGTTTCCTTTGTCTCTGCTATAGCAATTTGCCAGGGGATGACACAGAGTTTCAATAAATAATTGTTGAAAAAATTAATGAAAATGCATACATTACTTCAAGTCAACGTAGCACAATTTATGCGGCTATTGTTTCCATAGCCGAGATTTAAGCTTTCCTATTTTTTTTTTTCACCTATCTATAGGTCTTCTTGGGATTAGTACTCAAATGTTAGAAAATACAAAGAATTGGGACAGTACATAGAGTACTATCAGTAGTAGCTTAGGGCAAAGGACTGGAAGGATGTTTTTAGTCAAAATTCATCAAACCGATGGTGAGTTCTTTGTGGCCTTAGCCAACTGCGTTATCATTATCACTGCTGCCAGTAACTTGACAGAAGCAGAAAAGTAACAAACCAATCTAAAAACCCTCGATGGGAGTTTTATATAATCAGGATGTGGGTTTAGCTAGAGATATCAGTGAAAATTAGTGTATGGTTTTGATGACAACTGGAATCTTGTAAAAATTGAAAGGTAGGTGAAAGAAGATGGGGAACAGGTACTTTTTAAAGATGGAAGACAGCTCAGCTGACTAGTGGCAGGCATTGAAACACATGATATTTTAATTTGCCCTATTCTCTGCAAAATAATGCAAATACCTATCAGGATTTCCTTTGCCATAAAATAATATTTCTTGATTTTTGTCTTCAAAACTGCTCTATTATACCTAGGAGTTCCATGAGGTGGGAGAGACAGCAAGCAGCAAAATCTGCCAAATGTGAAGTTATATAGGCCCTGCGTTTGCCTAATCAATACTTTAGTTGTATTACCATGTACTCAAAGTTGTCTTCATGTTGTCTGCTTCTCCTTTTCTGTCTGTATCCTTTTCATGGGCTTCTTACTCCAATGTTCTAAAAATAAGGATTTTTTGACACTTGGCATCAGCCTGGCCTTCAGGGAACTGCACTAATTATGGTTGCTGGTAAAGAAGAGTGTAAGTGAAGCTCTGAACTATCTTTGTTTTAATTTATCATCTGAGCACAGCTCTTGTAGACTTATGGGGTAATCTTGAGGTCACCTAGTTCATTTGCTTGCTCTAAAGTAAAAAGACCAAAGCCACAAGTGAATATCCTGGAGAGGAAAAAATACCCTCTCTCTAAGCTCTTTAGAGAAAGCTGTGACACATTTGATAACTCACCTTCTGTTTGTTTGTTTGTTTGTTTGTTTGTTTATTGTGCTTATCCAAATTCCTTATGTAGCAGTGTGAGTACCTGAGTATAAGTACTTCGAGAAAGAAAAACAGTTTAGAATAATCATTAGGGTTTGTATTACTTTTGTTGCTTTGTTGGCCCCTCTGTGTAGTCTGAGGTTTACCTGTGCTAGCCCTGACCTGCTCAGTTGTAGGAACTAGGCTGCTTGCACCATTCAACGTGACTCTTTACACAGTCGTCCTGAACTTCTAGGCTTCTTGAAGTAGAGCAAAATCAGCTCTCTATTTTTAGGCACAGAAGAGAAAATCAATGGCAGGAACAGAGTTAGTGTGTGATGCTTCTTTCCTTCACACCCCAAATGTCTTATTCCTACAGGGAGCAAAGCATTTAATGCCTCTTCATCAGGATAATATAGAATATCGAAGTGGTCAAGCGCACAGACTCTGTCAGTCAGACCTGGATTTTAATCCTGACTCTTCTACATCCTGGCCTATAACATTGGTCAACTTTAACACGGAATGCTTTAACTCGTCTATGAAATGGAACTATTATTCCTTCTCACAGGATTGTTATAAAGACTCAATAAATGGTAGTAAATAGTAAATGGTATTTATGAACTTTTTATAAATGCCTTTGCTTCCAATTCTTTTAATTGGCTGATATATATACTGGAAATTTCAGTAGGTGAAGTCTCTGTTAAGGCAAAGAAAATAGGGAGATTGATGCCAGTGGTGTGGTGTTTGCAGAGTAACTGAAACCCAGAGGCATTCATAAAACATACTCAATGTGCCGAAAAACACAGGCTATTGCATCTTCCCTCCATGTTTACATGAGAGCCATTGTATTTCCGCTGTCACCTATTATGAGCAAATGTTAACTAGTCAGACAGTAATAGAGGCAAAGGGATGATAAATGTAATTCCTGCCTTCAAAGAATGCTCCTTCTGTTAGGTTGAATCATGTCGAATTGCTATTTTTATAGGTCTAAAATGGTAGAATGTTAACAAATTTATAAGATTTAACATAATTGGACAATGTATAGGATCATTAAGAGTGGAAGGAAGCACGTGCTGTTTGCTAAATGGTGGTTATTGACTATTCATTTAGGAGAAGAACTACTTAATACATGCTGGAGCTTTGGGTTGGATTTGTGGGAAAATGAGGTTTGATTGAGTCCTCTAAAGATATGATCCTTCTAATTTCTCCTCTCTTCTATTTCTAATAACAAAAAAGCAAAAGGTTGTGGCGAAAACAATAGATTGAAAGTCATGAAACCTGGGTTTAAATCCCAGCTCCACCACTTTCTTGTATGAACTTAGTCAAGTGATTTTACCTATCTGGGTCCCTTTCCTCATCTGGCCTAAATGAGAAAAATGCCAGTCTTGTTGGGGTGAAAATTAAATGATACGGTGTGTAAGAAAGTGTACAGTACAGTGTCCAACCCACAGTTATCTGTGTCCTTTTGTTCTGGTCATGGTCTTTGGTATCAGCTGCACATGATGATGGCAAATACTGAATAAATCATGACGATACTGGCCTTCTGGAATGACCTCACATCTGCCCGAAGCATTTCATCCCCCAGCACTCTTTCCAAGGCTATAGTTTGAGCAACAGATAATATTCACATATAAACCAGGGGGTTGCCTACACATCATGCCACTTCTCTTATGGCTGAATGATTTTTTTGGCATTCGAAGTAAACAATTTCAAAGCAAATACCTTTTTCATTTATTGTAACAGTGATCTAGAGCTATTACCTCAGCCATTTGGGGCACAGTACTTACAAAGCTGTAGTTGAAAGTCTAATCCATACTTAAACCAATTAGTTTTTAAGAGGGAAACTGTTCCCTGACTATAGACATACTTTGCCTCCTTAAATATGTTTACCATTCAGATTCAAAACTAAAAACTACTTATTAAGAAGATCTGGTGTGACAGAAATTTGCCTCACTGTAAAAGTCATCTCACTTGATCTTCATAAACGCCCTTTCAGGTTGGTTTTTGAACTCCATTTTACTGAGTAGGAGACTGAGATGTAGAAAGGTTAATAATGACCCCTGGCTCACAAAATAAGTTGATCATAAGCTAAAGCGAGTAAAAACATAGGAATTACTACTGCCCATCTGCATCCCATAGAAAATAGTCTCAGGAGCAGGTCTTCCTGACTCTGAATTAAGAAAATGATCTACAGGGAGCCCTTATTCTCTTAGCTGGTGGGAGAGCATTTTAAAAAAGGCAGCACACATTTCTTCCTTTGTCCATATCTCATCGTCTTCTGGACCCTTTCACCATAGTTTTAAAATTCATGTCACATATTACCTTTAAAATGTTGATTTTAGAATATAAGACTACATCATTTGCAGAATAGTTTTGGAATCTTTAGGACAAAGTATTCAAAAAGGAAGCTCTCCTTGCTGCTCCAGCCATGGTCTGTCTGCACCTCTCCTCCCCTCAAAGTTAGGGCTGCACTTTTTCTTTCCTTTGCATTCTGTGCTAAGGTGGAGAAAAACCTCAGCCTTTCTGGCCCATTAAAGTCCTATAGTAAAACACTCCTAAACACTCTGGTTAAATTGTGCCTAGACACTCAATATAGAGCCTGAGTGTATTAAACTCACTCTTATAATGGCTGTGAATGGCTTACTTCCTCATGCTTCTGCCTGCCTCTCTACCTGCTTGCTTGCATGAGTTGTTGGTGCTGACTTCAAAAGTACTCTGCCCCTTTGTCCTAGTGTCTCTGTCTTTCTCTTCTCCTTTTCTTTTTTTCCCCTTTCTCTCTCTCTCTCTCTTTTTTTGTTTTTTGTTTTTTGGTTTTTTGGGGGGAAAGATGTACTGAAGATATTGTGTGGGGCGGGAGGGGTGTCACTAGATGTCACACCAGGCAGCAGGCCATCTTCTATTGTCTTGCCCCTCTGTCTTCTCTTGTTATTTCCTCTCTCCCTCCCCAGAAGCCAATTCCAACCCAAGGCTTGTACATAATAATTCAGCCAAACCAGGAACCTCAGTGTCTACCATCTACTAACCAGCAAAATACTTTCCCCAAAACTGCAATTTCCTTTTTAAGAGATATTTCTGAGAATAACATTGCCTCTCCTCTGTTATAAATGTGGTTTTCAAAGTTTCTCAGTAGAAAGGAGTTTCTCAAGCTAGAGAGGGAATTGAAACTCCTCAGTTCCAGTTAGTCAGAATGACAAAAGAACATGTTCATTTTTATTTTTACCATCAACCTCTCACCATTGCAATTTTTACCTCACTACAATCTGTTTGCACTTGATATCTATCTTCCATTCCGTTTACTGGGATATTCAGGAAGGTGCTGGAAAATTGCAAGGAGATTTTTCAGATGCAGACTATTTTCTTCTAGTCAATAGAATAATAGTAAAATAATAAAAATCACAAGAGTGATAATAATAAACACTAATTGAGCACTATAAATATTTACCACCTACTGTGTGCTTTACATTATGCTAATTTTTTCTCATGTTTTATGAATATCAATAATACTTCTGAGAGTTGTGTATTATCATCCTTAATTTATAGATGAGGAAACAAAGACTCAGGAAGTTGATGTCATTAATGTCCCAAAATATGCACAGCTAACGGTTCAGGCCAGGATTCAGGTCAAGGACTTCCAGAATCCAACTGCAGTCTCTTAACTGTACATGAGAACAAAAGGGAAAAACTGGAGGTATCCTAACTTTTTATGTCAGACGCATACCGTGAACTGTATGCCTAATGCCTTCTTATGGAACTGCTAAATTTTTTTTAAAGAGGGAAATTAGATCATATTTATTTTTCCAGCTTTATTGAGTTATAGTTGGCATACAAGAAAGCTGCACATTATATATATAATTTGGTGAGTTTGGACATATGTATACACTCATGTTACCATCACCACAATCCAGGTAATAAACATTTCCATCATCTCCAAAAGTTTTCTTCTGCCCTTTCGGGTTTTTTTGTTTGTTTGCTTGCTTGCTTTGTGGTAAAAACACTTAAGATGAGAACTACTTCAGCAACAAATTTTTAAGTACACAATAGTGTATCGTTGACTATAGGCACTATATCTTGTAGAGCAGACCGCCGGAACTTACTCATTCCATGTAACCGTGAATTTTAAAATACTGTTTCGACTAACTAAAATGATCGTACTTTCACATCAGAGCAGACTCAGAATCAAAAAGAAATGGGAGAAAAATAAATACATGTTGTATATACATGATGCACATAGCTGATGTGTTATGACACTCATCTTGAGTGAGAAGATACTGGTAGACACACCTTCTCCTCATTCAAAAAGGAGAATGTCACAACAGTTCTGTTGTCTCATTTCCATGTATTTATATCACATCTAAACTGTCAACTAAAATAATTCAGAGTCAAGAGACACGTGTGCCTAATTTCTTTTTTAAACAGAAACGCTTACTTCAGTTTACTCTCTTCCCCCAAAACACCATTGTTTATTGCTTTTATCTTCTAATTCAATGCCCCATTCTCTTCTCCTCCACAACTTTGATAATTACAAGTTGAGCAAGTCATTTAAACTAAGTCTTTACTCATTTTTAAAATGGGAGTACTACTAATACCACCACATAGAATATCGTAAGGATTTAAAAAAGTAATAGAGGATGACTATAAACTAGTAGATCTCAGTAAAGGCCAATTTCCTCACCCTACTCTGCTTCTACAATGCAAAATCTTAAAGGACAAAAGCTAGCGATGATGTCTACTTCCGACCTAGAAGCACAGAAAACAGATTAAATATTATGCTGATGTTGTCAGTGCCCTATAGTAGAATGCCATCTCCTTAGCCCAGAAAACAACAATGCTCTTTCTATATTTCTTCCCCATCTTAATCCAGAGCCCAAAGTTAAGGCCTATTGACTGCTAATTTCAACCACCAGGTGGCGTGATAACTAAATAATGGACCGTCTGTATGTTTTCGTTCCAACTCAGAGAGCTTTGAAGTTTTGAAATAGGTATTTGCACTTAAGGAGACGAATGTTCAGAAGACTTGATTCCATTTGCTGACATCATGTCCCCTGGTAGATTTCAGCCAGTTGTGCTGCAGCTCACTGCTCACCTATTACCTATTAAAGCCTGTTGGTTCTCACTTTCGAGATGCACTGGGAAGGTCCACATGCAGCCTTCCACGGCTAATAAGACAAAGCCAATCGTGGTTGTAAGGCTCATAAACTTGTGGCTATCATAGATCAATTTCAGAGTGGTAGTGTGCTTAAATGAACACAGTCCTAACGACCAAGAGAAAATTAACACAACTCAAACTAGTATTATCCAGTATTATGAAAGGGACAGGAAATACTCAGCAACAAATTTTAAAATCTCCTTTTGGGTCCTTCCCAATCTGCTGCCCCACACAGTACAGCTCCCCTTCTTGAGCCCATCTTGTTGCCCTCTACCCTGCCTCCTTTTCTGTCTCCGTTGCCCAGCCCAGGAACTGTCCAAGACTATACTCACTTTGGAGAGGAAGCAGGAAAAGGCTCTCACGTAGACCTGGCCAGACAACTCTAGTTCAGGGGAAAAATCTGGGGAAACTAAAAAATTAATCACTTATAATTATTTAGAAAGTAGATAAAAGCCTTTGTCAGATATATATTTGCAAAAATGTATCCAGTCTGTGGCTTAGATATTTTTAACTATCTTTTCAAAGAGCAATAATTTGTAATCTTAGGAGGGGGAAAGTGATATGGCAATAAAAAGTAAACCCTGGCAGAATGTGAAAAAAATTAACCACTTATAACTTGGCATATTGTAGTCAAACTTCAATAAATGCAACAAACTGTGCTGTAATTTGCAAAAGAAATAATGAGATCTAGTTATAGAAAGCACTGAATTAGAAGTTAAAGTTTTCATCCCAGAACTTTGTATGGCACCAATTAGTTGTATAAACTTGAAAAGGTGACTTTACTTCTCTGATTCATTGCTTGCTCTCTTTTATTGACACTAGACCCAAGACTCTCCTTAGTAAGATGGAATGACTGACATAAAGTCACATGGCTAGTGGGTGAGCAGGAGAGTTCTATGAAGGCAAGAACCATGTTTTCACATGCTTTTGTATCTCTGGTCCCTGATGGGCTAGGCACAGAGCAAGCATTCAATGAACTGGAAGAATGGAAGACTCATACGTGGGTTTTCTAAAACCAGAGCCAGTGCTCTTTGTCTTGTACTACTCGGTATCTCATTTATTCACTATGTCTCTTTCCTATTAAAATACTACTTCAAATGATTGGCAAGCATGTCTAGTCTATGCACTTATGGTACAGAATACCAATCTTTCCCAGTATCATTGTTTTGGTGATGATGATATCTCTACTATTAATGAATACTTTTTCGGTTAACATTTAGAGTTATAGAGTCTCTAACTTGCATGTATTTTCCATAACTAGATGGCAGAATTTGCTTCTATTGCTCTGAAATTCATTCCCCATTTTCTCTGAGACAGGAAATAACATATTTATACACTTAATTATTAGCATTATGATTCACGAAGACATTTCAAAGACTGCTTGGATATATTTAATTAAGAATTGCTATTTTTAAGTGTTAGGTATTTTTATGTGTCTGGTCCATTGTGGAATGAAGTCAGGGCAACAGAGAAGAACAAAGTAGGAAGGACATAATGTATACTGTGTGTGGCATCCACAACTAATCGATGACATGTATATAGCACTTTACAGTTTACAAAACACCCTAATTTCTGTTTAACTCCTCTCAACTATCAGGTGGGGTTGGTACTATTATTAATTACAGTCTATAGATAGGAAGCAAAGGCTTAGTTCATTTAAGTGACTTGTCCAAGATCACAAAGCCACACCTAAGTTTTCTGCTCTCAGAATATATGTTGAACCAGGATTGTGGGGTAGTTAAGGATACGTTCTCTTTACCCGGCTTGCTCAGTATTAACAACCCAATTTTGCTACTTACTAGCTGTGTGAGCTAAATAAGGCAAATCACTTCACTATTTTGTGCCTCAGTTTCCGATTCTCAAAATGGGAAGAAAATAGAACCTACTACATTAGGTGGTTAAGGGAATCAATTTAATGCACATAATGTTCTTAGGATGGAATTGGCATGTAGGAAGCGCTTAATAAGTGTTACTGTGTCTGTGTGTGCACGCGTGCATATGTATGCATTTGCCTGTGTGTGTATGTTCATTTGCATACGAGTGTGTGTGTTCACTAAGACCGAACTGTTTCTCACATTTCTGGAAATCTCTCACGTATTAGCTCCTGAAGAACACTGCATTTCCCTTATACAAAAGAGCTCATTCCTGGTGGCAGCCTGATTATAAATTATGTGTAGTTTATTTATGAGGAGATTGCTGAGTGTGCATCAGACCATCCATTTGGGAACAGGGTCTCAATGTGTAGAAGTGGAACCAAGACTAAATTCTGACCTCTAATGTAATCGTCATTAAGACCGTTTTCCGATAAAATCCTGGAGGTTCAGGAGCTGATCGCCGCAGTAACCCTGCAGCCCACAGAACATGATGCGTGGTGCAATTTAAAATTTCATGCAGGAAGGAAACGTTACAGTTTTCATGGAGAGTCTGTAGATCAAACACAAGATGAAAACTAAGTGTCTGCCTGGTGCATCAAGCATGGAAGCAGGCAGTGTGGCTTTGAATTCTTTGCTAGTCAATTTTATTGATCAAACCTCAAACTATCTAACATGGTGCATGTAGCTCGAACGTCTAAAACTAGCCTTTGAACAAAGTAAGGAGACTATATCCAAACAGTCAGGGAGTAGAGATACTGTTCAAAATATTGTTGTATTTGCTTTTACAGCTGCCAAAAATCAAGAGACCAAACTGAGTATTGAAAGGTTTTAGGGTCACATATGCTGAATTCTATTCTTGACTTGGAGGTGCTGCATTTGATTGCTGGCCTTTTGCTAACACAGATGGACACGAAGCTCTACTCTCCGAACAAGGCAGAAGCTGCAACCCAGGCCCTCCTGGGTAGGTTAAGACAGCAACTAGGCTAACTGGCCTGGGCGCGTTTCCTTATCAGCCTCATTATTTATCCTTTTCCAACGTCTTCATTCAAATAAGGCTGTGCTACAAAACAACCCCCATTCTGCCTTTGGAAGGCAGTATGGGGTTGTAGATATAACATGAACTTAAGGTCAGAGAAAACCAGCCTGAGTCCATGTTTTGCTTTTTCTTACCTGTGTGATAAAGGACAAGTTACTCAGCCTCTCTCTGCCTTAATTTCCTTACCTGTAAATGGAGATAAGAATATGACCTTACAATATTGTTAGGATTAAATAAGATAACATGTGGGCCAGTATTTGCGACCCATTAGACAATTAAATGTTAGTTCAGAGAGAAAGAGAAACAGAAGGTAGTAGTATTAACTGGCTTTTAGAGAAAGAGAACTTCAGAAAAATACAGATGGATGTCTGACTTGTTAATAAAATTTTAATTTGACTGAGATCAATGAAAAGCCACATGTGTTGACTACGAATACATACTCATCACCAATCTCAAGGAAAATCTATCAGGGTTATTTCCTTTCATTAAAGAGCAATATAAATATTGATCACTCTCCTAATTGACCTGTGGTTTGCTTTCATACATTAAATTTCTGTTCTGCACAGAGGGCACAAATCTTCCAATTACCTTTAGTTCATAATTCATTATGTCACATTAGAAGCCAAACAGGAACACAGGGTCCTCATCCAGAAAAAGTTCCACTTAAGGAGCTCTTCTCCTATTGCCTTCTTATCTCACCTACCCGCAAGCTGCCTGAGCCTCTTCACAGATCCCCGCAAGGGGAAGGGAATATCTTCACCCATCCCAGGTAGGCCAACCTCTTAACACCTGAAATCAGAGCAACCACATGGCAGGACCAGGAAGCAGCCTCCTTATGTAAGACCAGAAATAAACAGCACAACAATTAATAAAAAAGGAATATTGGTCTTGATGACACAAGGAGAGCTGGAAAAACGCCAAGATAAACATCTGTTGTATTATAAGATGGCTAAAGGCATGCTAACCATCTTGTTAATGGTGGTCAAAACACTAAAGATATTCTCTCAAAAGCCATGGCAAAGCATTCTGTCTCTTGGACTTAGAAGCAAAAAATTATTAACATATAATACAGGCCTCCCAAAATCCTGGATGATGTGCCTCCAATGGCTATCTATGTCTTGCTCTTTTGGGAAAGGAAGTTCCCTTTGAGGGCCTCAGATTTAACCTACAAAATGATTATTAAAAGAACTTGCTTGTTCATTGCCAGGGACGGAATGAATGAATGGCGTAGAAAGGCACTTGGCATCCTACAAATTTGAGGTCATTATACCTAGTCACGCCTTTCTCTACTTCTGTTTCAAACTGGCTTCATTACTACACATTATTTTTTTCTCCTGACTAAACAGGAATTTTTCCTTTATACCTTTGCCTCTCAAAATCAAGACAAAATTCTTGCCACCAAGTGAAGTACAAGCTAAAATAAATAGCCACTACTTGGCTCTGTCCCCTTCATATGTCAACATGGGGTGGGACTGGAATCCAGCCTCCTTAATTTGTAAGAGATGATGACTACCCATATGAGACATAATTCCTCCTCTGAAGAAGCACACTTTTATGAACATAAAACAACACTGGTTTTTATTGGGTCTCATTTATTTACATTAAGGATTTGGTTTGCTTAATTCTGAGAAAGAGTTGGTTTTAGTTTTTTCCTTTGTAAGCCTTCACTCTTTGATAAGTGATAATAAAGGATTTCTACTTATTAAAACAGGAAATCTTTCTTGTTTTATTATTGTCACTAATATCAAAGGATCACAGTAGAACGTTCTTTCAAATTTTGTTGGCATTGCAGAGGTGAGCAAAAGGAGAAGTAAATGCAAGATTCTGCTTTGTCTAAAGATCATATGTTTTACAATATTAAAATAAAATAAAAATTTTATTTTTTATTTTCATTTAGATAAATTACTAACAGGAGGGGAATATAAAATAGTATAAAACAAAATTCACGAGATCATTTAAAAACTAATTAATTGGTACAATAATTTTACAATATATGTTTACACATAAAGTCTTCAATCCCAAAGACCATCCGACGTAATTCCTTCAGATCATACAGTAGTCTCTCCTTATCCTCAAGTGATACATTCCAAGACCCCCAGTGGATGTGTGAAACCACAGATAGTACTGAGCCCTATATATATTATGGTTTTTTCCCCTATGCATACATATCTTTACACTTAAAGAAAGCATTTTACAGCTTCTCTTTGGCATAACTGAATTGCCAGCATAACTACTTTTGCATTTGTGGGCCATTATTAAGTTAAATAAGAGTTACTTGAACATAAGCATGCAATCCTATGTCAGTTGATCTGATTACCAAAAAGGCTTCTAAGTGACTAACAGGCGGGGAATATCTACAGCATGGATATGCTGGACAAAGAGATGATTCATTTCTGGGTGGGATGGAGCAGTAGGGTGCAAGATTTCATCATGATACTCAGAACGGTACACAATTTAAAACTTATGAATTGTTTATTTCTGGGATTTTCCATTTAATATTTATGGACTGCAGGTTACCGTGGGTAACTGAAAGCTTGGAAAGTGAACCTGCAGATAAGAGGGGATAGCTATATATGAAACACAGAGAGGAAATGATGACCCCGAAATCACTTAGTGAAATAGCGACCGGGAGTATACTAACCCTAGAACTCTCCACTTACTGCACTTCCTTCCCACACATGTTAGACTAAGGGGGAACTAATAGAGGAAATAGGGATTAAGGGCTAACACAGTACAATTTGAAGTCAGGCTGGCAAATCCTGGCAGGAGAGTTGCCACTCGCCTTGCTCTGCTAACTGATCTGACCCTCTTTCCTTGTGAGCCCAGACACTCAGCCTCAGAAGCCATCCCAACCCAGTGCTGCAGGCAGCCATTCCCATGGAACAGAGTTGTTGCACAATGTGCAACATATTTCTTGTTTCTGATTTAGCAATTAAGTGCATGGAGTTTAGAATAATGTTGACCAATGTTCAAATTCCACTTCCACCACTTTTTCATTTTTGTACTTTGCAGCATTAGATTCAGTACAGTGAATGTGGGAGAGTTTATAGTTTCCTGGTGGTGTCTTAGGCCTTGGTGCTAGATTCCACAGTAAAGATGATTGTAAACCAGTCTAGGAGAACTCTACTAAGAAATAAAATATAGCTATTAACAACTTGTTTGGTTCATTTTCAGCCACATGCTCAATGTCTCTCCAAGGTATCTGTTGCACTGAATTGCAGGTGAGCTAAAGATAACTCATTTAGAGTCTAAAGGGGCCTGGAAAGGTGTTAGAATCCAGGACAGAATCAATGCCAGAGCTGAATCTGGAGCTGAAGTGCTCTTACATCCTTTCCCAGAGGCAAAGGGTGCAAATGACAAACAGCACACAGAGTGCAGCCAGCACTCTGAGGAGCTCTCTTATTGCATGTCTTTTGCAGAAACACTGTCCAGAAAAAGGAATCTAAAACCAGTCAAGTATACACTCAGCTGAACCGAAAATGATGTTTTCATCAAAGCCTATGGGGGCTTGTTTGCAGAGCCTGAATCTGGGGCAAACAGCTTGCCGCATCTCATAATGCCTAGTCTCAGCACTTATTTAATTTGAGATCTATTTCTTTCCTATTAAAAATAAAAGCAGTTTCAGTCACTCTTGCGCCTGAATTGTTTTCTGGAAAGCATTGTACTAACATGAGCTTGTCAGACAGTTGTATTGGATAGTGACATATTTGGGCTCCCATGTGATTGGGGGAGCAGTTCAGATAATCTTTTTAAATATTTTACTACTAACAGTAGTAAAATATTTAAAAGGTGTAGAGTGATAGTGCTGCTGTTTTTCAAACTCACGTTCCTTTTTTTATTTCTAATAAAACTTGTCTTCTGAGGATATGCAGTCAACAGTTCTCCCCAGAATATTATCATTTGTAATAAATGCTCCCAAATAGTTTATTTTTATTTATACTAGTAGCTGGGAAGTTGTAACCTGGGGAAAAGCAAAAACAAAAAATAACTTTCTTTGTTGTTGTTGTTGT
>NW_011888942.1:2785006-2787094 GCF_000151845.1 Pteropus vampyrus
ATTATAGCCATTCTAACAGGTGTGAGAAGTTATCTCATTGTGGTTTTGATTTGCATTTCCCTAATAGCTAGCGATCTTGAGCATCTTTTCATATATTTGTTGGCCATCTGTATGTCCTCTGGGGAGAAGTGTCTGTTCAGGTCCTCTGCCCATTTTTTGATTGGATTGTTTGTTTTTTTGTTGTTATTGAGTAGTATGAGTTCTTTGTATATTTTAGATATTAGGCCCTAATCGGAGGTGCTACTTGCTAATATATTTTCCCATTTGGATGGTTGCCTCTTTACCTTGTTGATGATTTCTTTTGCAGAGCAGAAGCTTTTTAGTTTGATGTAGTCCCATTCATTTATTTTTATTTTTACTTCCCTTGCCTTTGAGGTCAAATTCATAAAATCCTCTTTAAGTCCAAGGTCCTTGAGTTTCGTTCCATGTTTTCTTCTATGCATTTTATTGTTTCAGGTCTTATATTCAGGTCCTTAATCCATTTTGAGTTAATTTTGGTGTGTGGTGATAGACAACAGTCTAGTTTCATTCTTTTGCAGGCGGCTTTCCAGTTTTCCCAGCACATCAGGTACATTTCTTAAGGCCTCCAAGACTCAATGATCTCATCTGTCAAACAGGGATTAACAGCACTATCTCATTTGTAGAATTGTAAGGAATAAATAAGATACACAGAAATAATCCTGCAAAACATATGGCATATAGATTATAGCTATTATTTTATTTTTAAGTGCTTTCTTAATTGATGCCATTTGGTCTTAAAAAATTATTCTATGGAAAAACAAATCTGGACGTGCCTAAGTAGAAAGAAGTGGTTTCAGTTATGATGTGACAATTCTGTTGCAGGGAAGGTACTCTGCTTCAAAACTAGAGAAAATAATGTCTTGTGAAATGAGTCTACTTTCCTTTCCAGAAGGCTGGCTCCCAGGTAAAAGTGTTGAGGACAGCATCCTGTGTGGGGAGGCCAAGCAGCTCCCCCTGTAATGCAAACTCAGATGCCAGCTTCATCTATCATAATAAAAGGGCAGTGATGCAGGCTGTGTGCCAGGAAGGAAAAGCACCTCCTTTTATTTTTTTTTATTTCATTGCTCAAGCCATGACTTCATTTACTTCCTTCCTATGTTTGGCTAGGTTCATATGTGACAATTTTATAGCCTATGGGAGGGTAATTAATAATAATTCAGATGAAGTAAATGCTTTTATTTTGGCAAGGGCATTGTAGATCGATTTAAGTTGTATGTGTCCAGTTCTGTTGGAATAATAAGCTTTTATACTATTAGAGATACTATAAAATTCATATGCTTTGTACAACCTGAATGGGATTAAAGACAGGCAATTAATCTCCTCTGCATTTTATCAAGGGAAATTGACTTTTAGACATAAGTTTTGTACAATTTTTAAATAATTTAGAAACTCATGTCCTATTTGCTGTCTGAGAGATTTCTAGATTTCTGTCCTAACTAGTTTAGAAATGTTAAAATGTCAAAAATGTGCAATCAATCTATCGAAGCCAAATTTAATTACTCTTTACATTAACTTTCCGCTTTAGAAATGGTGTCAGATTTAATCCCATTTGACCCTATAAGTCCCTTTTGTGTCTTCATTTGATAGATAAAGAAATGGAGGGATGGAAAAGGTAAGGGTCATATGGAATTACCCAGTTAGTGGCAGGGCCAAATTAGAACCAAGTCTCCTACCTTATATTCCCAACAATATCCCACCATATGGAAAGGCTTTCCAAGTGACACAAGCCATAATAACGCCTTCTCTCTCTCTGCATATGGAGATGTTGCCTTTTTTCTGTTGGCCCAGAGAAGAGAGAAATTCAAGCAACATCAAACCACCAGCACAGCTAGAAATTGGCCATGGCGTGAGCATTTAAACCATGGAAATTAGTAATGGATAGGTATCTGCCTACATACCATCATGATAACTAGAATCTCTATGCCATCATAGAGATTCTAGAAACTGAGACAAGAATTCTGAATTGGTAGGTTCTATTCTGGGTTCTGATTTAGTATGCTTTGGATAAAATCCATAGATGATCTGTATTCCATATATATATGTGTGTGTGTATGTCTATATATATAT
>NW_011888942.1:2787359-2792892 GCF_000151845.1 Pteropus vampyrus
AGTTCAAAAGGAACAAGAAATAGATAAAATAAAATTTTTCTTTCCCACCTTTGCCTCTCATCTACCCAGTTCCCTTCCCTGGAAGTAGACAAGATTATCTTTGTCTTCCTCCAGAGCTATTTTATTCATATACAGACAAAGAAATATTTAAGTATTTTCTCATATTTTACACAAATGTGGATCATTTTAGACAAGCTCTTCAGGTGATTCTGGTACAGGCAATCTGAAAACTCTGGAAAGAATGGCAACTCTTCTAGAATACATGCATTCCTAGTGGTAATGTCTAACAGTGTTTCTCAAACTTTAGTGTGCATTAGAATTAACTGCAGGGCTTGTTAAAGCACAAATTGCTGGCCCCCTGATTTGAAAACCACTAATCTAAGGCAATATTTATTAAGTTCTTCACTCATAGGTTAAGGTAATATCCATCCTAAAATACACTATCAGTGACCTTAAAGCAGCCACATGTGGTCCTTATGAGATTATAAGCACTATTCTGAGCACTTTACATATGTTAATTTCTTTGGGCAGCAATTCTATAAGGTAAATACTGTTATCCCATTTTACAGAGGTAAAATTAAGGTAGGCAGGTTAAGTAACTTCTCCAGGTTGACTTATACTGGTGGTAAGTGGTAAACCAGTCTGACTGGAACCCACAGGCTTCAGCGTAAGTCTGTGCTGCCTTCCAGTCCTCAAGATGAGTCAAAATAAACACTTCCTTTCAAATCATCAGCACCAATTGTGATTAAGGGCCTCTTTCACTCTACCTGTTCATCTAGGAGTACAGCTTCCAAATGTGAAAATGTAGTAACATAAAAGATAAATATGTATGTTTTTAACAGAAGAAATTTTCATTTAAGTTGTACAAATAAAATTCCTTTTGTTTCTCCTGTAACGAATTTGAGAAAATTTCAATTTGCTCTCAGCTTTTCACATAGAAATAGTTTTGTAAAATGAGGCATACCAGTATTTTGAACTCAAATGTTTAAAAATACAGTATATTCGTTGCCACATTTATTACATAAAGTTAACAGGCAAAAGAATATATACAACATATAAATATTGCCCAGGTTAATGTGTACAGAGTTCTTTTCAAAACAGTAGGGTCCAGTTGCTTTGTGTGTTGGATCCAACTCATATCAGCTTTACAAGAGTCAATTGTTATTTTTTCACAATTTTATAAATGTGCTGATATCACATTATCAATTAGATGGCTGTGGTGGGAGTATTTACACCATAGAAATCAGCAAAAGCTAGAAAACAGGGCTTTTTTGCTTTTTTTTTTTTTTTTGAGAACTGGTTGTTAAACATTTATCAGCATACTGCTCTCTTGGTGTATTGTTTTCTTAACCAAATCTGCAAGGTTTCCTTAATAGGGATTTTTAAAAAGAAAGATATTTTAAATAGTAATACATTACTAAGATTGGCACATTAAATAGAATGTTAATCACAGTATCAGCTTAACTTTAATGACTGAATTCCTGCCGGTAACCAAAAATGTGAATTAGACACACAGTATTTATCTCTCAGCTATTAAGTATCTAAATAATTATTTCTGTAGTCAAAGTCCCTAAAGCTAAACACATGATGAGAAAAAAGTATTCCCAGGCCCTCACTGTGATAGTCCTAGAATGTAAATCAGAAGTAGAGATGTTTAATAACTCTTCTGGCAACAAAATAAACAATGTAGAGTGTGTCTGGGGCAGGTTTGATTAGTTAGCATAGTGCTTTGGAATCTCCTGTCTTTGACTCTTGTAGCAAGCGTTTCCTAAAAGTAAATAGCATTTGGAATTTTCTAGCATTGAATATGCTTAGAATTCTTCCAATAAGGTTGAGATTATTCATACAATTGCCTTATTAAACCTTTCTTTCCTTAAAGTGATAACACAAGAAACTTTCTATTTACTCATTTCAGTGTTGGCTGCAGTCTCAACTGCTGAGTAAATGTCCTTGCTGGTATTCTAATTACCTACTCCCTGTGTGTTAAACCCCACTTTCACCAGTCAAAAGTTCCATTCAGTAAATAGAAAGAATAGTGCTTCGGCCCTGGGAACTTTTAGTGCTATGATAATCCCTGAATAAAAGTGTGCAATGCCATGTGGCAGTGAACAAAGTCATGGTGACTAGCATTGTGAGGATGGTATTGCAGGATTTTCAGGGGCTTACCCTGTCCCCAAAGCAACTGCAGGCCTTTGGTGACTCAAGTAGATGGTGACTTTGCCCTATGTTTTCATACATTCCCATCGTTCTTCAAAATTACACTGCCACCCACCCCCAGTATTCAAAAACCACCCAAAAGCTTTTCCTAAAGACTTGTAGACCCTAATAAAAGAGTGCAGATAAATCTTCAACTGGAGCTGTTTTCCTCAGGAAAAATGGAGAGGGACCTAGATAGAGGGAGGGGGCAGTACTGAGGATAGCTCAGAACAGTCCCTCTCCTGAAACCCCACCATGACAGTCTGGGACCCTTACCCTTTCAGATCCAGAAAGAACAAAGCCAACTCTCTTATCGAAATTCTGTACTGTGTATGCCGAAAGCAATTGTGAAGGGTGTGGCAAATCATTTTTCACCAATTATAGCAAAAGTGTGGAAGTTTGTGAATTGCTGACCATATTAACAGGCAGAGTGAATCAATGACTCCATACGATGGCATCATTTTTACTTATGAGTCCATGTACATTTTTGAGTAAAGTGAAAGGGTGGAGTTACTTATATTTCATCTGTGTCACAGACCCACTCTGGGAACATGCCATATAGCAATACTAGTATCTATCATCAAGGACACCTAGAGTCCTTTTTCAGTATACCTCAGGACTGCAGAAGCCATGTCTGAAAACCTGAAGGCTGGGCTAAGCAAGCAGTGACTGCCCTCATTCCATCCAGCAAGTTTCTTCCCTATAGGCACTACAATTGACCTTTCTTATAGATACATTTCCTTCCTTAACCCATTTCCTGTTTAGAAAGAAAAAAGTGCAGCTCACAGTCAGTATTAATTTAATCTTATATAAACACGCTCTTTGAGGCTGAAGCAAATCTGATTGGTTTTCAACGTAAAAATTAAATATAAAAACTGTTCTTGGAGTTATTTCTAAACAGAACTTGTCTCTAATCCTAAGATAACAGAAATATATATGATGACCAGTATTTAATAATTTTTTTTCGTGTGGTAATTTCAAAGCATTGAACAGCACAAAGCAGAACATCACATTCTGAACAAAAATACCATGTTTCTCTCTGGATCTTCTTGCCATCCTTGTCATTGTGTGAGCAGCAAACTTTGCAGTGACCAGTTAGTTGGATTCTGTTTGCCTGGTGTTGGTGGTGCGCTCTTGGGGAAATGTTATCCAGACAGGCGAGGAGGTGTGGCACGGCTGACCTCGAAGACATCGCTGCCCTGGTTTGCGATGCTTTTCCAGCATTCTTTCAATCAACATCAGTCTGAAGTTTACATGGCTGACCATGTGCTCAGGATCATCCTTCTTGAACAGAATGTAGGAGTTCAGCACTGTAAGGTTTAGAAGGTGGCGAAAGAATGTCTCATGCCAAAACCTGTGCCTTTTGTACTCAGTCGGATAAGAAGTGAGCATCTGATCAGCAGAGTTCACTGCTCCCATATTCTCCTTATAATCCACAATGACACATGGTTTCTTAGTTTTCTTTCCATTTCTGTTGTCGCCTTCAACCAGTATCATTGTGGAATGTCGACAACATTATCACCTCCTTCTTGTCACACCATTTCAGTGCCATAAATTCACCACCGAATCTGGCTACAGCCATCCCCTTTCCAATATTTTTTTTTTTTTCAGATCATTTGATATCTGTTTTCTGTTCAAATGAGCTGTCCCAACAGCATCAGTCCTGTTTTGATGTAATTATCTGAAAAGCATGGGAGATGTGTGGCAAACTTGGCGGGTAAGGTTACAGCTGTAATCCGCGAGTTATCTCAGGGTAAATGCTGCAGCTGCAAGTGCCACTGGTGAGTGTTCTCGGGGCAAATGGGATTGGAGTAAATGCTTCAGAATTCCAATCTCACATCTGCTTCTGTAAGTCAGGGAGGAAATTCTGCCTGCTCCTATGAAGTATGAATTCCTTAGGACAGAGTTTCTGTCCTATATTCTTCCATTGGAAAAGTGGTCCACTCATCACCTAAATCAGAATCACCCAAAGGAAGTTATTAAAAATGAAAACTCATGGGCACTTTCCCAAACCTGATGAATCATAACAGTTACCTTCCTCACTATCTGCCTTTCCCGAATGATTTCTTGATACACTAAGATTTGAGTGGTGCTAGCACTCATAATTCTGTAGGTGTTCTTCAAGGCTTTGTTGATGGAACTAAGGGAATGGGCTGTATGGATAAATTGAGAAAGAGCGTTCCAGGTTTAAAAAAAGTCTTTGATTCCTGCCATAAGCCTCGATGCCATGCTATATGGAATACTCAGAAATTTCTACTTGAATGAAAAAGACAGGAAAGCCTTTTTTAAAAAAATTCTTTAAATTGACCTCATTGGTAAGAAGAGCTAGGATAGTGAATCAAGTTCAAATCACAAGGTTTCCATCACTGTACAGGTCATTCCGTGTTGTCTTAGAGCCTATACTATGAAGCAGTGACTTCTTCCTGAAAGAAAGAGGTTGTTGGGAGGATTTTTAGGAGGATTTTTGAGAGGATAGAGAAAAGATGAGAAAGGGAAACCTTTTCTCGTTAGACAAACTTACAGAAAGTCTTTCTTGTGTCCCAGGTTTCACAAATGTTGCTGTTCTCTTCAAACAATTTTATCTAATTAACATCTATTTTTCACTTCTTTATGCAGTAATCAGCATTCAATTACTGGAACCCAGCTGCTGATGCTAAAAAGTACTGAAAAATCAAATTCATACAATAAATCCTTAGATGCCCTCACCATTTCCTAAACTAAGACAAAGGAGTTTGATTCCTTGACTTCTCCCTTTCTTTTACCTCCACGCCTTCATTCTCTTTTTATAAACCCTTTTGTGACTTTGGTTCCATTCCAGGACCATCATTGAAGACCACAGGGGAGGGTAAAATAAAATAAAAACTAACATGAACATTAACATAGAAGTCTCCCCATCTAAAGATAGTAAGAGACTTAAATGTTGACATAATATTTTTATTTGGTTTGAAGGAATCAAATATTGAAGAGCATTTTTATCTAACATTAATATTCATGTGTCTATTTGCTACAGAGACTTTATCCTCCAGAGGAAAAATGTTGTCATCAGTTTGAACATTCTATAAGTGTTACTTTATAAAAGATGTAGTAGTTGAAATCCTTCCCCAAAGGCCTTAAAACAAACTTGACTTATATTTAATTAAATGACTATTTTGATAATGATTGTTAAAAGGTCAAATTTCTAATTGTGTCAATACATACATTTTATGATGCTTTGGCCACCTTAAGTCTTTGTTTGAATAAGAGGGGAGAAGGGAAGGGAAAGTAGGTAGAAGGGAGAGAGGTGAAAAAAGAAAGGAAGGAAGACTAAAGAAAAAAGAAAAATGGAGAGAAGGAAAAA
>NW_011888942.1:2795247-2799303 GCF_000151845.1 Pteropus vampyrus
ACTGTATATTCCTGCCTCATTCATCATAGATTAATTAATCATATAGACATGGGTTTATTTCTGGGGTCTCTATTCTGTTCTCTTGATTTATGTGTCTGTTTTTATGCCAGTACCATTGCTGTTTTGATCACAATAGCCTTGTAAGTAGTGTTTGATATCAGGTAGCACAATACCTCCACTTTTGTTCTTCGTTCTCAAGATTTCTTTGGCTATTTGTGGCCTTTTGTGATTCCATATAAATTTTAGAATTATTCTATTTTTGAGAAGAATTGCATTGGTATTTTGATAGGGATTACATTGATTACAGAGATTGCTGTGGATAGTATGGAAATTTTAACAATGTTAATTCTTCCAATCCATGAGCCCAGTATGTCCTTCCGTTTATTTTCTTCAATTTCTTTCTTCGGCGTCTTATAGTTTTCCAAATACAGGGTTTTTACATCCTTGGTTAAACTTATTTCTAAGTATTTTTTTCTTTTCAATGCAATTGTAAATTGGGTTTTTAAATTTTTTTCTTACTTGATAATTGGTTGCCAATTCTAAGTCAGAGCATGAACTCAGCCCCCAATTATAACAGTTAATATAAAAATAGCACAGTCTACTGTACAAAAGTTCTCACATTGGAATTCAAAACAAGGATTGAGTCAAAGGCAATATTTCCTCATGGGTTAACAGAATTCATAAGCATGGCTCCTCCCACAGCAAAAACAGAGCACAAAAATCAATGTTTTACTTAGAGTTAAAAATGCAGATTCCTTACTGTTATAACATTCTGGCATAAAGAGAGCAAAGCTCCCAAAGAGCAAGAGAATCAGCTCAGTTCTGGCTCCATATCTCTTACTTGGTCCTAGACATTTTTCCTGAAATATATTTCTTTGATCTTATTCACCAAATAAGATCAAAGAAATATATTTTTTTTCAAATTTACATTGAAGGCATTCATTTAGTTTTGAGATCAGCATCCAGGATAATAGTTATAACAGAACCCATGAACCCAAGGAAAACATCAGCCTAGGACTATCAGGAGGAAGATCTACATGCTCCCAGGATAGTGACCTCCTTTGCCTGGGATACTTGTGTTTTTCACCTGTTGCATTATTATGAATAGTGCTCCAACTCTTTCACAGAATTTCTCCAGTTTGGATGGCATATTCTAATCACTCCACCTGTAGAAAACCTAGATCACCAGAGCAGACACAAATGTATCTCCCTCCCAGCTTGGGTTTGCCATGCTGAGAACATGCAATATTAATACATTATAAGACTTTGGTGAAGCTAAAATCAATAACTTATAGAATAAATACTGCTTATGTAATTTATAAAATGTGTTGAGAGATAGCACTTCTTTGTTTCTCTGCCTTGGCAGATTTGTATTTTTGCAAAGATGGGCAGAGAAAGCTCAGCTAGGCTATGAAGTCAATGACAGATATGGGTTGGAATTCTAGCCCTGCCTCTTATTACATGAGTGGCCTTGATATTGTTGCTCAGCTCTCCATGAACCTTAATTGCATATTCTAGTAAGGGAATATCACTTTATCAGATACCACCTACCACCCGGGTTGTTTTTACTGGAGTAACTAGGGTTTAGAGCCAGAATTGTTCTTGTTGCCATTTAAAACAATATCCAGTTTTGAGAACTGGATAGTACAATGTATATAAAGTAAGTATGTCATGATTTTTTTTATTATTTTGAAATATATTATGGGAAGATACTTAATAAAGTCTATAAATAATTTATAACTGAAATTTAGTTAATATTGCCTTTATTTCTGATACATATTATGAAGTATTAACAGGTCTAGTTTAAATTACAGTTTTCTTATCTGAAAACTAAACTAAGTTTTCACCTGATTTTAAATCCTCGGGTGAAGTTTTCACATAAACATAACGTATGAATTATACCCATGAAATCACTGAGTTAAGACTTCAAATGACATTGTTTTCTATAAAATAAAGTTAGAATTGCTAGAATTATTTTTTTATGTAAGCTGTTTTATACTCTCTCTTTCATACTTTATCTGTTTTTCACCTTTATTTTTAGTCATGAAAATCTCAATTTGCAGAGCCATTTATTGGTTTTCTTTCAAGACAGTTTATCCAGATGAGGATAATTAGCATGTATAGTACATGAAGATAAACATAATATTTAAGATAATGTGATTCTCTGATTCTAGAAATGTTTACCAAAATACAAATAAACTGGCAAATATATACAAACTTCCCTAGTACATGTGCGTATATAAACTATAAATACACACACACATACACACACACACACACACACCCCACATACACATACACACACATGTATGTAGTATATGGGGTAAGAAGTATATATTTTATATATATAGTATGTGTGAATATGTATATATATATTTGTATATATATGGTATATATATATGTGTGTGTGTGTGTGTGTGTGTGTGTGTATAAAATCTCCAAGGAGACACATAGGTACCAACTTAAACTCAAACGCACACACACAAACACATGTATATATAAAGTTCTCAGCCCAATGTATATATTTTCAATGACAGAAATAAACCAGTAAGTCAATTAAGACATGATTTCTCTGTTTCCTTATTAAAATTAACTCAATTTAAAGACAGAAGAATATTTTTTAATACTCTATGTGTAGGGATTTGATGGCAAGCAATAAGCTTGCCATGAAAAGAGATGCCAAAACTGCATTGAAATGAGAGAGTATTAGAGGAGGAGGATGGAAGTGGTAAAATGTTGAGTGTAGACGGATGGCTTGAGTGCAAGTCTCCATTCCAGTATTTATTAGATATTTGTTAAAAGTTATATGTTCTGTCTTATTGCTCTTAACAGAATTCTGATGAATGAAATGTCAGAATTGAAAAGCCAATTTCATAAAACTTTAACGTATAAAATACATTCCAATGTGATACTCTGATTTTAGGATGTACAAAATGTTTAATAACACTGAATTAATGAAGACAAAGTTATTTCCTTTTAAAGTTACTGTCAATTCTGTGATTGCAATGAAGAGAAAGATTCATTTTCAACACCTGTCTAATGCTGGCCTTTTTCCCAAGGAAAACAGATCTCTGATTCAGAGCCTTGGAACATAAGAAATTTTAGCTAGCACATAACATTATTTTGTTTCCATTGTATATAATTTGAATTACTTTCCATTTGTTACTTTCCATTCTGATTTGCCACTTAAAATTATACAGTAATCTAACTTTTAGGATATTTACGTTTTTGAATGAGCTGATGTAAAAATAAGTAAATAACAGTGCAGGTGATGCACAGATTCAACAAGGCATGACTGGTATCAAAGGACTGACATTTGAAAATACTGCTATTATTACCTGTCATTAAAGAGTTACCACTTACTTTGTTCAAGGTACTATATTGAGCTCAAGAGCACTGTTCAGGGCACAAATAGGCATTAAAAGCACATTCATATATGAAAAGAGCTATTGCACAGATAATACAGGCTGAGGCAGATATGTAGTCCCCTTTCTAACATCTATGACTTGAGCCTTTTCTTTCCCACTGACCTACTCTACACTTTGGTTTGGAGGCACAGTTGAGAGCTGCCATTCCAAAAAGGCACACAAGTGCCACCTCAAAGAGCATAGATTCTAGTACAGCAGATAAGACACATGCATACATGTAGGAAATAATGTAATGATAAAGCACTACAATATTCACAAGTGAAATAGTAACCAAAAAGGGTAAACATCTCCTGTCCTAACTTGGTAATGTGGTCAATTAAATAATTGATGAAAGATAGGGTAGGTCATGTCTATGTATTACTTATCCATCAGAGCAGAAGTTTACTATGATTGAATTTCAAAAGGTTGTCATATTTTTCTTGTTTGTTTTTTCAAAATTAGTGCATTATAATATACACTGAAAACATTTTTAACAAGAGATCAAAATAGAACTGATAAATACCCACTACCTGTAGCACAATCTAACGCTTTACATGCTGGTGTATTTCTTTACAGTGTTTTGCTTGTTGCATACGGGTATTTTCCCCTTAATTATATTCATAACATAGGTATAAATTTATTTTTAAAT
>NW_011888942.1:2799923-2858493 GCF_000151845.1 Pteropus vampyrus
ACAAGTGCCACCTCAAAGAGCATAGATTCTAGTACAGCAGATAAGACACATGCATACATGTAGGAAATAATGTAATGATAAAGCACTACAATATTACAAGTGAAATAGTAACCAAAAAGGGTAAACATCTCCTGTCCTAACTTGGTAATGTGGTCAATTAAATAACTGATGAAAGATAGGGTAGGTCTTGTCTATGTATTACTTATCCATCAGAGCAGAAGTTTACTATGATTGAATTTCAAAAGGTTGTCATATTTTTCTTGTTTGTTTGTTCAAAATTAGTGCATTATAATATGCACTGAAAACATTTTTAACAAGAGATCAAAATAGAACTGATAAATACCCACTACCTGTAGCACAATCTAATGCTTAACATGCTGGTGTATTTCTTTACAGTGTTTTGCTTGTTGCATACGGGTATTTTCCCCTTAATTATATTCATAACATAGCTATAAATTTATTTTTAAATTTTATTTTTTAATTTTTATCACCCACCCCCTCCCTTTTGGAACCATCAGCTTGTTCTTTATATCTGTGGTTCTGTGTTGCTGCAGATTCGAGGTTCCGAGGTAAGGGGTATGAGGCTTAAGCAGCTGAAAGAAAATGTTGGGGGCCATAGGCAACTGCAACATAGCTCTTTATTCTAGTAAGGGCACAGCCCACTTCGCAGGGCAGTGGTACCTTTTATACATAGGTTAAACAATAGTGGCACACTGCTAGATAATGGAAGCCCGCACATAGGAAGATGTGCTAAGTCACTTCCACTCAGACGTTAGCTAAGGATGTCGGGAGGGAGCCTGACTACAGCTATCTTTCTTTCTCCACACAGTCTGTTTCTGCTTTATTTATTCATTTAATTTTTTTTTAGATTTCACATATAAGTGAGATATAGTTGTCTTTCTCTATCTGACTTATTTCACTTAGCATGATACCTTCTAGGTTCATCTATGTTGTTGCAAATGGCAAGATTTCATTCATTTTTATTGCTGAATATCATTCCATTGTATATATATTGGACATCTTTATTCATTCATCTATCGATGGGCATTTAGGTTGCTTCCATATCTTGGCTATTACTGGTAATATTGCAATGGATATAAGGGTGCATATATCTTTTCAAATTAGTGTCTTTGTTTTCTTCAGATAAATATCCAAAAGTGGAATTGCTGGATCATATGGCAGCTCTATGTTTAATTTTTTGATGAATCTCCATACAGTTTCTCATAGTGGCTGCACTAATTTACATTTCTACCAATGGTGAACAGGACAACTTTTCTCCACATCCTCACCAACACCTGTTGTTTGTTGATTTATTAAAGATAGCCATTCTGATGGTGTAAGGTGATATCTGATTGTGGTTTTGATTTTTCATTTCCCTGATAATTAGTGATGGTAAGCATTTTTTCCTATCTGTTAGCCATTTATATGCCCTCTTTGGAGAAACATCTATTCAGGTCCTCTGCCCTTTTATACTTGGCTTATTTATTTATTTATTTATTTATTTTGGAGTGGGGGGAGGGAGGTGTTAAGTCGTATGAGTTCTTTGTATATTTTGGATAGTAACCCTTTATTGGATGTATCATTGACAAATACCTTCTCCCATTCAGTAGGTTGGTTGTCTTTTCGTTTTGTTGATGGTTCGCTGTGTAAAACCTTTTTAGTTTGATGTAGTCTCATTTGTTTCCCTTGTTTGAGGAAAATATCCGAAAAGATACCCAAGAGAGTTGTCAAGGTGTTTACTGCCTATGTTTTGTTCTAGGCATTTTATGGTTTCAGGTCTAACATTTAAGTCTTTAATCCATTTTGAGTCTATTTTTGTATATGGTATAAACATAGATACACATTTATATCCTACTTTTTTCACTTAACATTTTTCATGTTAATAATTTTAATTCTTGCGTAATAGTCAATTTAAGGAGAGAATTCACAGATAATGTAATTATTTCTCCATGACTGGACATTGCTGTTTTGCAATATTTCAATATATTAAATAATATAATAAAATGCATCTTTGATGTTTAAAGTTATAATTTCATTCCAATTTGAGAAAATATTACTATCATCAGCATGTTTACTGGACAGAGTTTTCTTAGAAAATGATTAACTGTCTAAGAATGAAAATTGTATTTACTCATCTCTGTGTCCTCAGCTCTCCCTTGCACATAGAAGGTAACTAGTATGTGTTTATTGTGTTAAATTGAATGTACTTTCCTCTTTGATAGTTTACCACTCTTTTTTTTTTTTTTTGGAGGTAATTCAAGCAACCAGTTGTTAGCCATTAGTTACTAAAATAAAGGAAAGTCCCTAAATGTCTACTAATGTTAGAGGCTAAGATTTATGAGTGTCTCGAGATGTAAAGAATTTCATGTTCTTGCTTAGACTAATCCAGTGCCTGTAGATTGCCTATCCCTGGTAATGACTATTTACATCAGGAAAGGTTTTTGGTTTGCTCTATAACTATTTTTTAAAAGCTGCATTTTGCTTTCACTTTAACCATCCTAAAAGTAGCTAGAAAAATGATAAAATTTGTAGCACCTAGGATTCTAATAAATGAGAATTTCAGATGCAATTCTCTATCTGGCGAAGATGGTTACATCAATAAAGGCCAAAGTTGAAACATGTGGCAAAATATAATTGTCTTTGTTTCTCTAATGTGTTAAAAAAAAAAAAATGTTGAACGTGAAACTGCAGCAGTGATATTTTAGGTAGACAGTAGTTTTCCAGATGCCTACAATTCTTTCTGGAATAACTTAAATAGAAGCTTAAATATGTCCATAATACTAGATTAATACTTAATAACAATTTATATTTATTTTGGCAGAGAATTGCTAGCTACTTACCAAACCTACTTGCTCGTCCTCATAGAAACATATTTAAACTACATTTCCCAGCCTCCCTTGCAATCAGATGTGCCAGCATGACTGAGTTCTGGCTAACGTTGTACAGGCAAAAATTATGAGTGCTATTGTCAGGTCTGGTTCATGAAAAATCTTGCCCATAATCCTCTTTGTCTTTTTTCCATATGGAGTGGAGAGGACTTCAAAGATCTAGAAGAGGGTGGAGCCACAATATACAGAGGCACAAGTCCCTCAGTGTCTTTATGGAACAGAAATAATAAAGTACTGGTTTAAGCCACTGAAATGTAATGGTTTAGCTATTACAAAAGCTGGAAGAAATTTATATTTGTTCAATTCCAGAGTGTTCCAGAAGGGATTTAAAATAGCTATCTTGTCGGAACAGATTTAAACAAGGAAGAAGGTAAAATGTCTAGGTGCCTTCAGCACCAACTAATTAAAACCAGGTAATCGCCAGAGAGATTCATTCATGAATACTCACACTTCAAAGAGTCCAATCTTCACAGAATAGATAAAAATTCAGGAATCTTCAGAGGAAACTACTTAACAGAATTCTACTTTATTTGATCTTATTTTTTCCAAGTAAAATTTAACAGTCTTGTGAAAGAGAAATAGTTGTCCTCTGTGGCCAGACTTTTCACAGAGATTGGCCTTGGTGGGTCTGAGCAATTTCTACGGAAAGGCAAACATCCTTTTTTTCTGTTTTTTTTTTTTTTACTCCAAAGGGAGACACATATTTCATAGCTTTTTATAACTATCTTCAGAGGAATTGGAGTAACTTATTAATGGGAATTTTTGCCCTCGGTTGTGGTTACCTCGGTTTTCTCATGAAATATTCACCAGGACTTAATATCTACCTTGATAGACTAACTCAGTGCTTCCAAACTGCCTAGGACATGACTATATCAGGAAAAGTTTTTAGCACTCTCTTCAGTTGAAAGATATTATGTCTAAGAGACATCATTTTCAGTATTTCCATTTCCCTAAATTAAAATAATGTAACAGCTATGTATAGAGCATTGACTTTATATATACTATCAAATTTTATTCTCACAATAACCCTGTAGGATAGTTACTATTCTCATTTTAGAGGTAAGAACACAGAATAAGAGAGGGTTAAGATTTAAACATATTTTATCACTGCACATCTATAGTCTTATCTATTACCTTATATTGCCTTATACATTTGGAGCATTGTATATCACATTTGTGAGGCCATCAGCATCTTAAGCCAACTACCCTTTAATTAATAATATTAATTTCAAAGAGATATGTCTCAAAGCTAGACAAAAAATACTTTCATCTATAAAAGGTTTAAGTAGAATAGGCATACTGTATGTCCAAGCATTTCTATGTAGGCCAAGAGGAGACTCAGAACTGTAGGAGAAGAGCAAATAATTTGCATTTCAAAGAGATCAAAATAAATACAAGAACAGAGGGCTCTCCAGTTTCAGGAAAGATTAAACAGAAACTATTAATTAATGATTTAGGACATGCTTTGCTAATTGTTTACTAGTCACTTGAATACAAAATGAACTCATGTTTTGAAGTAGATACAGTCCAGTGGAAAGCTGATTCAAAACCATGAAAAAAGATACCGAAGCATAGCCCAGAGGGAAGATGAGGAAATTTTAGGGTTTTTTTCCCCCTATTTCTAAAAGGAAGCATTACTATATTAAAAAATTTATTTTAAAAAAAGTTATAGGTGCTATCCGAGATGAGTTATATTCCATGATAAGAAATAATGGAAGAAGTGCAGGGGAAAGGTTCAGAGCTCTGCCTTTGAAGTGAAGAAAAAAAAAGAAAAAGAAAAAGAAAACCCTGCATAGAAATTTTGGATCTATTACTGACTAGGGCTAACCTTAGACAAATGACTCAACAAGCAAAAAGGGTGCTTCAACAAGCAAAAAGGGTGCTTCCCCCTTCTCCTGAAGTCAAGAGATAAGTGCTTGTGCAATCCTTCATAGCTTTCCACAAAGGGCACATCATGACTTTTGTCTGACTTCTTGGACAACGTAGAGAACAAATATGAAGTCAGTTAGCCTCCTTTGTGGGAAAGTAAAGGAAGTTGAGGTTATACCATGACTGTTCTGAATTGACAGGATTTTCAGGCCAAATGAATGTTCACCATGCCAAATGAAGGCAACATGCATGAAAGAGCCAGTATGAGAGTTGTCCTAGGTCTTTTCAATAATGCCACCTTAGAGGGTAATGGGACCTCAGCAAATATTACCTGGAGGTGAGTATTCCTAGGGACTGGAGAACGACTACTCAACAAACCAGAATAGAGATTCATGATCCAGATCAAGGAAACTACCCATGAGAGATCCCTTGATTATGGGCCCCCTAAAGCCCCCAGATATTGCCACACTAAAAGAATCAGCTTTAATATCTGCCAGTCCCAGAGAACACTTATCTAGGACAGTTCCAGTTAAACAAGAACTTTCCTGATCTCCTTTACCTCTTAATAATTTATAAAGAGATAATAGAGGGAGAAAATTAAGATGCTATTTAACTACATCTATTGAGTCCTGCTTGTTCAATTTACTAGTTGTATGACCATCTTATACCAATTTTATTGCATCAAGTTATAATAACATCTCATTTTCATGCAGAATTAGATGTTAGAATCTAACATTATATAGGCTTCAATCCAAATGATATTTACAAACCTTTAATAGTCTCTATCCAAGTAACTATAGAAATCAAAATGCTATCTGCAATTGTTTACAGAAATGGTGATCAGCATATGGTTAATTGAGAGGTATTTACAATGATGAGTATCTGTTTACCTACCTGCATGACCTACTGAGTAATTTTATCATTACATTTAAAATTTTCTTATAAAACCCATTGGATGCTCTTCAAATCTGGTTTTCATGTTCACTGTTTCCATTTTTATTTTCATTTTGAATGTCCTTCAAGTCGAGCCTTAATTTTGAAAGTTTCTATTTCTTCCTTACCAAAAATGAGTAGGAAGAAAAAGATGAAAATATAATGTTTTGAAGGGTAACTGGAAATCATATAGAAAGATAAATTTTATTCTGTAGAAAGACTGTTCAAATACAATGTTTCCTGCCAGGCAGGGGACATGGGGGTTCAATCTCAAGTTCTCTTGGGTCTTTCAAAGAACTTAGGTAACCCTAGTGACTTTCAAATCTTGCTTACACTAAAATTTATATCTCTTAGTTTTCAAATGGTTTATACAACTTTCACAACCCTTCATTATCTGAGTTAGGCACAGACCAGTAATTTCTGAGTTTAGACACCTAGAAATTATAACCTCATATATATTTTGGATACTTTTATTCATTAAATCCTTTACTACCCCCCCACCTCCACCCCCACCTACCTCATCACTCAGCTCTCTCCATTTGGGAAATAGTTTTGCTGAAAAAAAAAAAAATCTCACATTAGCTAGTGTGAAGGTTTAAAGAGATTTTTGTGCTATCCATTTATTGTTTTGTGCCCTTGTTCAGTTGCCAGTCAGAGAACTAAATTAATCACAGAATTCCCAGGCTAAGCAATTTATCATTACTTTATCATCCATCAAAGCAGCTGTATCTCTTCTAAACTTTCTTTTTAAACAACATACAACAACCATCACCTCTTTCCTTTCTCATGTTTTTTGAAATGATGCCTATCTGAAACTCCATTCTACCAATCTATTCCTCCTCATCACTGCATCATTCATTTGAAGACTTCCTTAGGTGTTCTCCTAATCTATCCTCTGAGGAAATCCTTGTCTTTCTTCAACATACTTTTTGTTCTGCTGGATATTGCTCAACAAACCAAACCATTATCACATTAAAAAATTATAATAATGGCAGCTGTTATTTATGTGCTAGGCACCTTACAAATAGCACCTGTAATCCTCATGTTTATTCTGCTTTATTATCACAAACTAACAGAGGAGACAATGAGAATCATAGACGTTATCATCCTACTCATGTCCCACAGCTAATAAATATCAAACTCAGAATTTGAGCCAGGTATTTCTGAGTCCAAATTTTCGCAGTTTTATTCTTCCACATTGCTCCTTTAAGTCCATTTCCTGAATTCGTTTGTGTTTCTTTCACTAACAGAATGGGCTCTAAAATAAGTACCCAGCGCTCAAAAAGCATAAGTATGGAAATATCCAACTTCACATGCTACATTTAAAAAGGTACTACTAGTCATTGTGCCTGAGAGTCCCTTTGATCAGAATCAACGGAAAGTCCCTAGTCAGCTCCCTACAGGTTTTAGTTTCCTGCTTTGTTCTTAATAAAACGAAGTTCATCTTGTCAAACCTTGGTCACAGTCAGACATTATGAGAAAGCTTTGATTGTACGACTTCTGCTGACAGTGAAAGCTAAATGAAGTCAGCAGTTTGCCCTTCTAGACTAAAACTGAGAAATATTTGTGATGAGAATAATAAAGCACAACCTTTCTACACAGTTTTCAGACATCAAAAAACTATGATGAGATATGGCCCCAAATTATCTAGTTCTGCCTAGCTCAGATATAAGGAGAATGGGAAAAGTATTCCAGATCTGAAGGGAGCTTCTCTGCTGCCTGCTTACTGAGCACTTATCCATCTTTCTTTTTCTTTTCTTTTTTCTTTTTTTTTTTTGTAATGGTCCTCTACTTTGACTGGAATGAAAATAATCAATTTCTAAGGGAAATAAATACTAGATACTATCCACCTAAGTTGAGCTCTTTTCTGGTTAAGTTGCAGCCATGATTGAATTAGATACAGTCATTTCTGTGATAGATACACTCAAAGCCAGATTAAGGGATTTAAGTAATAAATGTTCCCTAAATCATTACTGAAATAAATCAGAAATAGAATGCCAGTTATCTCCTTGTCTATAATATGTAGATTGAACAAACACGGCCAGCGAAGACTATACTCTGCAGGGGAATCTATTTTAAAAAATCTCACTCTTTACTATCAACTTAAAATAAACTGAAGTACAGAGTATGTAATAAAACTTTTATCTTGGACATAGTCATATAATTGTAATAGAAAATATATTTTCCCTGCCTTACCAAAGAAATACTAAAATGTATTTGAAAAATATTTTCAGGGAGTATAAAACCATTAATCCACCTAAGGAACCCACACTTCTTGATCCAGTGATGGACATATTTGAGAAAACCAGGAACTCCTCATTTTGCTACTGTTCTTAAGCATGTCATCTTAGCGAATGACAGCAGATCCCATGTAGTTGACAAAAGGGTAGAAATCATCTTTGCCTCTTCCTCTACTCCCAGTCGATCCATACCTAAAACATTTCTATTCTGCTTCAAAATATCTCTCGAATCTATCCATTTACCCAAGCCTACTCCTATAACCCTGATCAAGACCACTCTTCTCCTGGTTTGAATTAAAGCAACAGCTTCCTGAGTTTCTAGCTTCACATTTTACTCTCCTGCAAGTCTATTTTTCATGCCGTACTCAGATTAATCTTCCCCGAATGTAAATCTGATTATATCACTCTTTAGCGTAAAAGATTTTAATGGCTTGTCTTTGCCCTCAGGACAAAGTGCAAACAGCTTATCACAATTTACAAATCCCTTGTAGATCATTCCCCTAATTATCTCTTTAGCCTCTATTCTCTCCATTTCTCTCCTGTTTTTGCTCCAACTATGTGGACTACTTTAATTCCCCCATCACAGAGTGTTCTCCATAATTTCCATGTCTTTGCATACACTGTTCTCTTTGCCTAGAACACACTATACCTCTCTCCACAGAGACTGGGGTCATGTGGTAAATAGAAATATACTGTTACAAGGCTACTATATATTTTACCTGAAACAATTTGATAATAACTCTAAGTAGACTGTGATAAAGATGTACACCGTAATCCCTAGAGCAACAAATAAAAAGTAATGCAAATAAATATATATAGAAAATCAAAAGAGGAATTGAAATGCAATACTAAAAACCAATTGATTAAAACAGGATAAGACAAGAAAGGAACAAAAAATTTGAGCAATAGACAACAAGGAAAAATGGCATATCCAGATGTAACTATATTAGTAATTATATTTGGTTTAAATGGGCAAAGCAATCTCACAAAAAGCAAAGATTGCAGAGATCATCAGACTGATTCAAAAGCAAGATCTGGGCACCTACTGTCTATAGCTCTTTAACTACAAAGAGACAAACATGTTGAAAGTAAAAAAATGAAAAAAGTTATACCATGAAAACATTAAGCTTAAGAAAGCTAGAGTGACTATATTAATCATTGAAAATGACCTGAAGTCAAAGAGTATCACTAGAGACAAAGATGGACTCTTTCTAATGGTAAAAGAAATTGAACATGTGCTTACTGTTAGAGCTTCAAAATATGAAACAAAGACCTACATCACTTAGGAAAATATAGACAAATTTACATCCATAGCTAGAGATTTTAACAGATATCTCTTGGTAATCGATAGAATAGCTTTGAAAAAATTAATAAGGATTTGGAAAATCTGAACAACACAACCATATTAACCTTAATGACTTTTATAGACCATTACACTCCAAAACAGCACATACACATCTATTTCAAGTGCACACAAATGGTCACCAAGATTGATTACATGCTGGTCCATAAAACAATCTCAGTAGATTTCAAAAGACTGAAATTTTGCAGAGTATGTTCTCTGACCACAACAGAATTAAATTAGAAATAAACAATAAGACTTTAGAAAAGACCTAAATACTTAGAAATAAGGTAAGTCAAACCCAAACCATCCATGATTCAAAAAAGGAAGCACAAATTAGAAAAATGTCTTGACTAGAATAACTTTTAAAATATATATTAAAATTTGTGAAATATAGTTAAGCAATGCTTGGGGGATATTTACAGTTTTAGAAGTTTATATTAGAGAAGAAAGATCTAAAATCAATGATCTAAGGTTTTACCTTAGGAAGATAAAAAAAAATAAAAGAGCAAACTAAACCCAGATGAACCTGTACCAAACATCTATGTATATTAAATTGTTTCCTTAAGATACATTTCAAGGGGGAAAAAAAGAATCATAAGATGTACCTGCTTTTGGAGGTGGTGGATGTATTTATAGCATAGCTTGTATTGATTTTACAGATGTATACATATCTACAAATTCAAGTTGTATACATTGAATATGCATAGCTTTTTGTATGTCAATCATACCTCAATAAAATGGTTTTAAAAAATAAAAATAAAAAAATGATTCAAAGAGATAAACATGTTGCTATTTAACATGTAGATTTAAATTTAATATATTAACTTCCTGAAGGTTGTACCAGTTTGTTTCTTCCATCAGTTCCTTCTGCCCTTGTTAATTCTGGGTAAAAATAATTATTGAACTCTCAATCTGACAGGCAAAACTGATATACCCATACTGTTTCATTTGCATTTCTTTGCTTACTAGTGAAGCTGATGATCTTTTCATTTATTAGCTGCTTTTAGTTTTTATTATTTTTACCTATTTTTCTTATTGATTAGTAAGAGCTGTTTAATATTATCTTTAATCCCTTATATCAGTCTAAAATATATTCTTCAGTTTAACAATTGCCTTTGTGTGAGCGTCTGTGCTATTTATTTACACTATTATTTTTAAATGCATAAAATTGAATAAATGGTTTTCTTTTATGATTTCCAGCTTTAGCCATAGAAAATGCATTTTAAGTCTATTATAAAATTTTTTAATTTTCTTCTAGTACCTTTTTTTCTTGAATTTTAATTCTTAATTCACTTGAAATTTAATTTTATTGGAACAAAGGAAATTGATGTGCAACTTTTCTCACTAAGTATCTATCCAGTTATAGCCAATCATTTATATTTTTCTCACTGAATTAAAATGCCAGCTTTTACACATACAGACTTTTAAAATACACTTAGATATAATTCCTTATCCTTTTCCCTGACTGTATATTTTTGTGTCAGTATCATGCTGTTTCAAATTATAGTGTTACAACTTACATTTAAATATCTTGTAGGGCAAGTTTGTTTTCCTTACTATTTTTAATGTTTCAGATTATTCTCATATTTATATTCTTTCAAATAAACTTTAGGATTTTTCAGATCCAAAACTATATGTAATATATGTACTTATTGAGAAAAAAATTGTCTATATAATATCAAATCTTTCTAATAAAATACATAATATATCTCTCTTTTTGGTAAATTTTGTCTTATTCTACATATTTCTTGCTAAGTTTATTCTAAGGAATTTGATTTCTTTTCAGAGATGTGACATCATTTTTTACAATAATATTTTCTGTTTTATACATATGACAAAAAAAATTTATATTTTATAACATGTTAATTTACTTATTCTCCTATTCTAAAATTTTCAGTTGATTTCCTTTGATTTTTAAGACAGATCTTAATTTGATCTATAAACAATAATAGTTTTACCACATCTTTTCCAATAATTATAACTTTTATGTTCCTATATAATTGATTTTGCTAGTGCTTTCTGTGTCTTTGCCTTGCTTCTATATTTTGGGAGCATTTTTTCTAGTTATTCACCATTAAGGTTGATCCTAGTTTGTTTGTTTATTTGTTTTTTTAAGGTAGATTTGTTTAGAGGTAGAATAGCTATCCGTATAGACATAGAGATATATGTAAACGCCATGACTGGATAATTGTACTCTTATTAATTGTTCTTTTACAATTCAGAAGTGAACACTGAAGTTTATCAAACACTTTGTTACCTAAAAATATTGTTTTAATCTTACCTCGCATAAGATATGGTGTTTGGATGTGTACCCCTGGGGATCTCAGATTGAGAAGCACGGCTCAAGAGCACACCTCTTGTTAATCAGTTGAGCAGTAACTTCATGTCTGCTTAACTATATACATTTAAAAAATACTCATATCTGATCTCATTCAATACCTATTTAATTTCAGTTAACAGGTTCACTGGGTTTGAATTTGCATCCAAAAGAATGAAAGTTCATTTATTATTTAAAAACATGTTTCTTTAATATTATGATTCTTCCCATTCTTCAATATTTAACCTAAAAACTTAAAGCATTTTCATTGTCATAGCTATTTTGGTGCCTTGATTTGGCCTCATCCCTGTGTTAAACACACAGAATACAGGGAGATTTTGAGGATCTTTTTGTTTACCTCAAAAAAATTATTTCATAAATCAAAATTTCCTGAATTCTAAAAGAGGTATGCCTTCGAAGGTTTTTTTAAATACAAAAAAAAAAAAAATTATACATGTAAGAAAAAAGTCTCAACCTCTTACATGAAACAGAACTGTGATTTGTCCTTTGAACCTAAGGGCCTGATGTTGAATGGAGCTTATATTAGCATCATTTTGAACACAGGATGATCTCTCAAACATTAGAGATGCAGACACTGATTCAAACTGGATAGGTTTCATCTTAGTCACTGACCTCTACTTTTGTCATTTGAGTTCAAAATACAGCCTTTCGTGAAATGTATCCTGCTTTGCCTCACAGTCTGTGATGGACACTGCATTAGTTTCTTTAGAGCTGTCAAATACTGCAATTGTTGTAACTCTAGGAAGCTACAATTATCATCCCCATTATCACCATTTTATAGCCAAAAAAAACTCAAGTGCAGGGTGATAAAGTAACTTATCCAAAATCGTGTAGCAATAATGGCAACTCTCAGGTTTAAGTCCAGATCTGTATGATGACAAATCCAGAGTCCTTTCCATTGTACTTGCTGCCTTATTTATGTCCCTTTACTTCTCCATGACCTAACTCGATTTCTCTTCCTCCCTCTTTTGCCCCTCCTCCTGCAGGCCCTTGACCAAGGTGTAGACTAAGAGGTGGAGTCATGCTTCATACGGCCATATCATGTTGGCAGCCATTCCTGGGTCTGGCTGTGGTGTTAATCTTCATGGGGTCCACCATTGGCTGCCCTGCTCGCTGCGAGTGCTCTGCCCAGAACAAATCTGTTAGCTGCCACAGAAGGCGGTTGATCGCCATTCCAGAGGGCATTCCCATCGAGACCAAAATCTTGGACCTCAGCAAGAACAGACTGAAAGGCATCAACCCTGAAGAATTCATATCATATCCTCTACTAGAGGAGATAGACTTGAGTGACAACATCATTGCCAATGTGGAACCAGGAGCATTTAACAACCTCTTTAACCTGCGTTCCCTCCGCCTAAAAGGCAATCGCCTAAAGTTGGTCCCTTTAGGGGTATTCACGGGGCTGTCCAACCTCACCAAGCTTGACATTAGTGAGAATAAGATTGTCATCTTACTGGACTACATGTTCCAGGATTTGCATAACCTGAAGTCTCTAGAAGTGGGGGACAATGACTTGGTTTATATATCACACAGGGCCTTCAGTGGGCTGCTTAGCTTGGAGCAGCTCACCCTGGAGAAATGCAACCTAACAGCAGTACCAACAGAAGCCCTCTCCCACCTCCGCAGCCTCATCAGCCTGCATCTGAAGCATCTCAATATCAACAGTATGCCCGTGTATGCCTTTAAAAGATTGTTCCACCTGAAACATCTAGAGATTGACTATTGGCCTTTACTGGATATGATCCCTGCCAATAGCCTCTATGGTCTCAACCTCACATCTCTCTCGATCACCAATACCAACCTGTCCACTGTACCCTTTCTTGCCTTTAAACATCTGGTATATCTGACCCACCTTAACCTCTCCTACAATCCCATCAGCACTATTGAAGCAGGGATGTTCTCTGACCTGATCCGCCTTCAGGAGCTTCATATAGTGGGGGCCCAGCTCCGTACCATTGAGCCTCACTCCTTCCAAGGGCTCCGCTTCCTTCGTGTGCTCAATGTGTCTCAGAACCTACTAGAAACTTTGGAAGAGAACGTCTTCTCCTCCCCTAGGGCTTTGGAGGTCCTGAGCATTAATAACAATCCACTGGCCTGTGACTGCCGTCTCCTTTGGATCCTGCAGCGGCATCCCACTCTGCAATTTGGCGGCCAGCAGCCCATGTGTGCTGGCCCAGATACTATTCGTGAGAGGTCATTCAAGGATTTCCATAGCACTGCCCTTTCTTTTTACTTTACCTGCAAAAAACCCAAAATCCGTGAAAAGAAGTTGCAGCATCTGTTAGTGGATGAAGGGCAGACGGTCCAGCTAGAATGCAGTGCTGATGGTGACCCTCAGCCTGTGATTTCCTGGGTGACACCTCGGAGGCGTTTTATCACCACCAAGTCCAACGGAAGAGCCACTGTGTTGGGCGATGGCACCCTGGAAATCCGCTTTGCCCAAGATCAAGACAGCGGGATGTACGTTTGCATTGCTAGCAATGCTGCTGGGAATGACACCTTCACAGCCTCCTTAACTGTGAAAGGATTCACTTCAGACCGCTTCCTTTATGCGAACAGGACCCCTATGTACATGACCGACTCCAATGACACCATTTCTAATGGCACCAATGCCAATACATTTTCTCTGGACCTTAAAACAATATTGGTGTCTACAGCCATGGGCTGTTTCACATTCCTAGGAGTGGTTTTATTTTGTTTTCTCCTCCTTTTTGTGTGGAGCAGAGGGAAAGGCAAGCACAAAAACAGCATTGACCTTGAGTATGTGCCCAGAAAAAACAATGGTGCTGTTGTGGAAGGGGAGGTGGCTGGACCCAGGAGGTTCAACATGAAAATGATTTGAGGGTCTACCACTTACACGATCATTTCTGTGTCACTGTCGGTATCCAGTAGGACAGCCTGGCACAGCAAATTACTAGATTAAAAAGGCAGCTTAGCGTAGCTGCTCCTGTGTCAAAGCAAGGTCCATGGAAGCAGGAGGACTTCGTATGGAGACTCTCCATCTAAAGGCAGGCAGGCATGTGTCAAAGCCCTTCACACAGTGGGATTCTAATTGTTTGCATTGCAAATATTGGCATTCTGGGGATCTCAGTAATGAACCTGAACCTTTGGCTCATGCTCATGGACAGTTATTCAACATTTTCTACCACTGCAGAAACAAAAGAAAAAAGTTAAAAGGAACAACCTACAATGTAGGATTTACTTGTTAAAAAGACACATTTGTCTAAAACATACTCTACAGAAAAATTTGTATCTATAATTATCATTTGTTAAATCCTTGCATCATATCATATTGTTGGTTCAACACAACAAGGAAATCAATATATTCTTTACTCTTTTTTGAAACATATATGCTGTATATGTTTTAAAGCAATATGAATGAGAGGTTGTGCTTTTAGTTACTCACCATCATAAATCCAAGTGTGATTTCGCCTTCCTTTACATACAAATAACCCTGACTAGATCCCCGGAGTTGTGGGCAGAGATATGTTGAAAGACGCATTTATCTGATGTAGGATGCCAAGAAACAGGACCCAAGGGAAAACTGCTCAACTCTGTTAACTTCTGTTACTATAAATAAAGGCATGTGCCTAGTTTTGATACAGAATGGAATATTTTTTATACTTGTGATATCACATTGGACCAGTTTACTGTAACAAAGCCCTTGGTTTCTCCAGAAGGTGGTACGCCACTATCTGTAAAATGCAAGGTAGGTGTTAAGAATGAAAATGATCCATTTTACAACAACTTGATTTTACTTTCATCAGTTGGTACTCATGGGTCAACAGAAAATGGTAGAGGATATAATTGTTACATATAGTCATAGGGTAATATTCACCTCATAGCTAAGATCAGGAATTCAGATGTTCAAAAGCGCTCTGGGTAAGTTCTTCTCAGATGCCAACAAAAACCAGGGTGATCCATGCCTAACACAATATTAGTGCAACTAAGAATCTGTTTAAAACATGATAGCTGCCTGTAGGCTGGATTGCTGCCGAAGGAAATGTCTAGCCACTCTGATGTTGTCCATTCAGATACTGTACACAGAGCATTACCTTGAATTCACAGCAACTTCAGGGTTTCGCTCTGCTTCCTTACCAAGCAGATAATTGGCTTTTATTTGGAAAATTATTCTGCATAGACCAAGAGGAATCTGTCTTATTTTTAAAGAGGTGAGGAGAAACAAGGTGGGTTAAAAAACACTTACCAATTTATTTTCTCTAATGAGAAAAAAACTAAGATAATACCCCTAAATTTTGTTAAACTGTGCTGACACTTTTACTCCTCTGATCCAAGGATATTTGCCCAATTTGATTTGTATTAATGATCGTTACTCAAAGTTAAAACATTATAGTTTAAAAGGGTGGCGGGGCGGGCATGCCATTGCCACCAGTGATCTAGTTCAAATGAGAAATGAGACATGATTCCATTTGGCTAAATTTTGAATGAATGGTTTCCAAAGCATATACATTCGTATGATATGAAAAAAGCATTGAATATAGACTATATTCATGAAATGTGATCTGTTTAATCAGTATAGAACGGATAGGAAATTTCTATACTTTGCACATTTTGAGAGGGACCTGAAAATGAGCCCCCTTTCACATAGCATGTAAGCTGGGCTAGAAGGAGTTTGTTTCTTGACACATCAGATTAGAAGTTTGACTTTCAAAAAGTTAGCATTTGTTTTAATATTTAAAATTTTGAGCGACTTCAATAAAATTAAATTGCCCCAATAAAAAAGTGACAAGTCCAGAAATTGTTTTGCCAATTGGATAGCAGCATGGTTAAACCTATTTCTCCATTAACAAATGGTAGAAAATGAAATGAGGAAAATTGAAGAATTGCCTATTTGGGTCATCTTTCAATTGACTTTCCTGATGTATATCACAGATCTTTTAGAAATTCATTTCCCATTTGTGGCAATTACTTTATATCTAACAATACAAATCAAGATGTGCTGTAAATTCTATCAAAATTCCAACTTGTGTGTAAAAGGAATGAGTTTCAAATTAAAACAAAAAAAAAGTGAAAAAATAGTCTTCCAAAAGTTAATAGAAAATACTTTATCTTAATTTTGCAACATCATATGGAGTAAGTACTTAACTAATTCTCCAACAACAAAAAAGAAACATTGAGCAATTGATAAAAGGGTTTTGTAATTTAACTGCTATTTTCTGTCAAAATAAAATTGACCAAAAAATAGCTTAGTCAAATGAAATTGGAAATAGTTAATCCACCATGAAAAGATTTAGTTTTAAAAAATTTAGTTGTTATCCCATTGGAAGAAGAGAGATTATACTCTCTCAGGGATGTCCATACTCTGATACATGGGAAAAGTTATTTAATATATTAATAAGCAATCTTCCAAAAAAAAGTCCTGTAGACTAATAAATTAGAAAAATGCTGCATTCTGTAACCACCTTCTGGAAGTTCAAAATCTATGAGCCAAATAAATCCTCTGAAAAGTCCTATAAACAAGAATTCTGTTTAATTTGTTTGCCTTGGGGGTTCTCCAACCTATTTGAGCATGACGCACTTCTTTTCATGTTGTAAATGTTAACATTTTGAAAAATGAATTCTGTGCAACCCATTCTGATCAATGGACTAAAGTACTCTTCTGAAGTATTCTTAAATCCAGTATTTCTAATAAAACTAAAATTACGTATTTGAATTGGGCTCCCATCAATTACAAAAAACATACCCCCATATGAATGATCTGATCATAAAAATATATTGGCCAATATTTCTAGGAGAATCGTCTACTTTCTTCCTGAAGCATCATAGTAATGGATTTATAGGTAATTGGCCACTTAATTTTCTACTTTCTCGCTATTGGTGTAAATCTTGAGTTCCTTTATGTATCTGCAATGTAGGTTCTAATCTTGGGTTCCATTGACTCTGGGACTCTAGTATACAGTTTCATGGCTTCAGATTATTTCTTCATTAGATCAAACTAGACCATGATGGAGATTAACATCTCAGACAAGCACATGGGCCAAATTTTCCCTTTAGTACTAATCTCTGAGTCATCATCTTAGAGAATTTGTTTCTAAGAAGAAATACAGTCTTTTAGCTCAGCATTTAGTTCTGGGTTGACCAGTTCTCTCTCCGTGTATATTGAGCATTTTCAGGAAAGTATTTTCTCTAGATACTCAATCTCTAGAAGGAAAAATTCCCTGACTACAGCCCTAATGGTCTGAGACCACTGATCTATGTCCTCAAATGTCTGAAATACACATTACAGAATATGGTAACTCACCAAACAATTTAGCCTGATGTGTTCCTGGCAAAGGAATTTTGTTTTTTCCAAATTCTCAAGTTACATTCTTTAACCTCTTTCATTTTTACTGTATTTATAATTAGGAGCTTTCAAAATTTCTCAAATGTAAACCAAGTATTGATTGCCAAGAATTGTACTTTTTCGTTCCTGAGGACATTTGTTAGAACTCTGGTTTTGCTCAGACTCCTCAGAAATTTTGCTTATCACCAACTCCCCAGTAGTATAAAAACATTCAGAGTTTGCTCTTCAGTGTTTAAAATAGATTCCTTCCTCACTATTCTGTCAAATATTCTGTTCTGTTCTCAGAGAAGCTCAGGATTACAACATTCTATGACTTAAAAAAAAAAAAAAAAAAAGGATTATTTAAATCTCACCTGCACTGAAGCCTGACTTTTGTCATTTTCTATGACTCAAGTAGAAACAAATACATTTATATATTAGAAGGTACAAAAGAGAGGATGTGATTTTGGAGAAGAAATTTGAATAGAACCCAGTGTAAATTAACTTACCCATCGAGGGTCTCCCTTCATCTCTATGCCAAGACATTTGTTTTAACTTTAGGGACTGTGCTCAGAAGCTGTTCGACAACACAGAATATGTCTTGAGGCTTTCTAAGAAAGAAAAAAAATACATCATTTTCAGCTTAGAAGGTTAAGACATACCAAGAGTTTAATGAAAGGTTGGATGGAGGATGAACCTTAGATCCATTTCAATCCTATTTCCTTTATTACTAATTTTTATAATTACCTACTAACTAAAGAAAAATTGGAGATTATGCTCTTAACTTTCATGGGTGTCTTTTTATACCTATCCCCTATGTCCTAGTCACCTTTATATAGTTTACATGAGCTATTCCAACTGGATTTTATGGCATGTGAACCTAGTAACAAAATCTTTGGGGCCAAAGCCATTCATTCTACTCAGTAATTTGGTAAATATCATCTTTATTACTGGGATTAAGGTCTTTGAAACTCCCCATTAGACATCATGTGCCTGGTTATTTCCATTGACTTTCCAACATTTTGCCTTAGAAGCTCCACCCTTCCTGATAAAATCTGTTATATTTTCTAATTGAGGAGTTTTGGAGTTATTCTGCCTTTATGAGTGGAAAGCCTTGAGGGATGAAATATCTGACTTGTTGATTTTAGAAGCACATGTTTTGATTAGGCAACAGAGGGCACTTCTTGGTTCTGTGACAAACACGACATGAATCTCTCAGCTACTCCTCCCTTAACACCTTCAAAAGCCATTCCCAAGAGAGCCTTCTTATTCTTACTCCAGCAAAAGTACAACAGGGAAAGAACAGCTTTACAACATAAATACACAAGATCAAAATGATAATTGATCTGTTATATTTAGCTAAGTTACCTAACAAAAACTAGGTCTAAGGGCCATAAGTCTAGTCTTTTAAAGGATAGCCATGTAAACTATACTTTAACAATTAATGACAGATTTTCAAATGTGAAGTTGGTTTATCTGTTTTGGAAACAATAAATGTAGCTGCACATTTTCTCAAAAAAAAAAAAAAAGTTAGCAAATGGAAACTGCTTATCTGATGTGAGTTTCTCAACAGATTTCCCAGTATAACATATTTGCAGGAAGGAAAAAAAAGACACGATTAAAAAGTTTACTTTTCTAAAACAGGCCTGGAGCTGATGTTCCTCTTTCAAAACCTGATCAAACCAAGCTTGCATGTGCCCCAGACTGCTTTTCTCCAGTTTGCCAAGGTCTTTCATACCTCTTTTCCTTCAGCCACCCCCATTTCCCTGGGGAACATCCTGAGGAGGAGGAAGAAAAGAACAGAGACCACTAACTCCCCTGAGACAGTCCACAGAGAGAGGAAAACTTACGTATTCGCCCACATTCCTGCCCCCTTTCCTGATACAATTGAAATGATCCCTCATTCTCCAGCTCTGCCTTACTCACCACTGTCACCTTCCAGCTGCTGCCATACCTAGTCAATGAATACTTTCTCCAGGGATAAGCCTTTCATTAGTACTCAAATTCTTGGGTAACTGTTAAACCGGAAATTGCTTTTTTCAAAAATCCCTCCAGCCTATCTCACATAACACTTTAAAAGTTAAGACTTACTATTCACATGATCACAAACTGACAGCAATCTGCAGGTTGAGTGATTCTGATTTTTTTCCTCTCTCTTCCAGAAGCAGGTGGGTTGATATAATGCCAGCCTTAAATAGAAGCATTATTTATAGCCTTAGCAGGATGAGAAAAGAGCTGGCATAATCAAGAGAGTCCTGCATATTTTAAGGACGGCTTTACTTTTAATATGCAAAATAGCCATTAGAAGACAACAAAAATGCAAATTTATATTCTACTAAATTGGTTAATGATAATAATTCCAATAAAGTTCAAAAGATAACTTTCCATATTGAAAATAAGTCAAAGATTTTGTACCTATTCTACAAGAGACAAAAAAAAAAAAAAAGAAACTTGGTTGTCGTGTTAACTTTCTTCATTTTATTGCACACCTATTCTAAATTGTTTTAATATCTTTAATCTCCATTTCAACATAATCATTATAATCTACAATACCATGTAATTAACAAATAGTGATTAAACAGGAGATTGATTCAGACTTGCAAAAAAATTCTCCCAATCTTTACAACGTGTGTCTAGCAACACACTATGTGATAGAAGGAAAAAGGAACTGAGTTGTGAACAAACTTTGTTTAGAGACTATTTGTAAGAAAACATGCTCTTTTCCTCCATAGTTATAAAATCAAGAGTATCACACACAAATGGGTTGCTTGAAACCCAAGTCACTTGTCTTCTTTCGTTTTCCATTTGGTGTGGAATGCCCCCAAATCATAATTAATTAAAAAGCTATTGTTTATATATACATATATAAATATGTGGGGGAGGGTGGTTTGATTTTTTTTTTTAAGTGTTTAAAATGTAACTGTTTTAAACATTGATAAGCTTGAGCAAGAGGGGAAAAAAGAAACAGAATATGTGTCTGTGTTCTTCTTTAATGTCTTTTATCAAACCTTATTCTGGGAACATCCTATGATTGAATGTTACTAAACCAACAAACTACAATACTTTTTTTTAAATGCCTGTTAGCTTGTTTTTGTTCTCAAAAAATTAGTGCTAATGACAAAAGTATATTGATTTAGGTTTGTGTCTCATTGACTATCTGATTTATTGTTGTGGGCATGTTTTTATAACATGTAAAAATAATTTATGTTATTAATATGTAAAATAAGAGAACATGTTTTCTTTACTGATGTAAAGGGCTTAAGCGTCTGACATCTCAGTTAAATCCATTGAGGTATTATTAAGAAATGAAACATAATAAAAGACAATTGGAGTCATATATTAGAAAATAATTCCTTATTGAGAGAGATAGGTTATATGAGCCTTACAGGGAACATGAGGTTGTTTAAATATCTTTAGCACTGTTATTAGATCAAATAATAAACAAATAATCTTTAGTAAGAGAAGCAGTAGGTACAGTGGAATCTGATTCTAATGTGTGGTGGGTGGAGACCATTCAGAGAGGGATCAGAGGCCAGGCTATTAGCTTCCTCCTAGGCAAAATTACCAAGGGGCCACGGTTTGACCTGTGGGATATCACAATCTGGGTAATATCAACCACGCTATAAAGACATGCCACTTTAGTGAAGACAAAACCTGTATTTGCAAAATTATCTCAAATGTATTTGACTTGGTTAATGAACAAGTAATGGTCATGACTTAAGGCATGAAATATATTTGAGCAAGAACTGAAGAGTTCAGCAAGTCATACATACAACATCACCTAGTTTTTCACTCAGCCAATTATCAGTGATTCAAGATATCATGAAAGATAGGAAGACAAAAAAAAAAGAGAGAGAAATCTTTCATCTTTAGGCAAATTAGTAACAAGGGAAAGAGAAGGTTGTTTGGTGTTAAAGAAGAAAAGAAAATGTAAAAATTATCCTTGTGTAATATTTTTGTTGAGAGTAAAGGTGCTCTCTCTTCTTATCTTTGGTACTTAAAGGAATGAGCTTTAGAGATATGCTGAGGTAGCTGCCATCCTGTCATCCTATGGTATCACCTACACACACACGCACACATGCACACACACACACCCCATATCCTGTTACATGCCTTCCAGTGAAGAGTAAGTAATGGAGAAGAAAGCACAAAGCTGACAGGAATGGTACTGGAAGCCATATTGGTAAATGACAAGAAAGCCCTAAATTCACCTCCAGGTAGCAGCAAATACTCAAATTCTGAGACCACTAGTAAGAAATTCACAAAATCCCCCCTTAGCTATATTTTAATAACAAAACGAAGAGCTTGCCACCAGCAAGGGATTTCCTTCTCCTTGAAGGCTTTCTGGCAATGCCAGAGCTGCTTGGGTAAGAGTCAAACCTCTGACAGTGGGCTTTCATTTTATACTACTAAACTAGCATGACTAAGACAAAGATGTTCCATGAGTGTAGTTCTGAATATAATGGGTACACACCTCTGCCAATGGATATATCACAAATTAGGTTGTCCAGTAAAGTCATACTTCAGGACTTACTTTCTAACAATGAGAAAAAGATAGTATAACAGAGTCAAATCTTTAAATGAAAGCTAAACATACATTTTTGACTCAAAGACATTCTGGCCAGGTGCTGCCTCATAAATTTAGAAGCCCATCATAGTTTTGTGTTTCTGAAGTTTTCGATTGTTGTTGTTATGCCTCTCACTTTCCTCGGTCATAAGCATACTGCTCCAACTAGCTGTCTGTTAATGTTGCTGTGTCATTCAATAAAGTCAAAATAAAAGTTCTACCTACTCATTTTAAGGCAGATGAGTTTATTATAGCATCCAATATTATTTTCCTAATTATCTTATTGTCAGACCCAAAACTTAGGATGTGAAGATTAACATAGAATACGGCCAAGTTAAGGAGGAAACAGAGAAACTTTAATAGGATTCCTGAGGAGAAATTCACCCAGGAATTCTGCCACTGTTTGATAGCAAACCTGAAAACACTGGCTTCTAGGGCTTGTCACTCTGGTGCCTTTCATCAACCCTTACAAAGAACCAAATGTAAAAATTATGACCCTCTATCAGAAAACTCAGATTGAGAAGGAAATCTCTTGGTATAGCTATGAAAGCATTGTTTCATTCCATAAGACTCTGAACTGAGTACGGACATGCCAATAAATCTCTCTAAATAGTACATGTATTTTAATGCCAGATACACATACACATACACATACACATACACATACACATACACATACACATACACATACACATATACATACACATGCATGCATACATATATACATATATGTATACATATAACAAAGAATCATATGGAGAAAAATAAGGAAAAAAACAGACAGATGGAAAACATATGGCTTATCTATAGATTCTCACTATTATGTTTGGCCTCTAATAAGGAAAACTATAATGGAACTCAAGCACTAAGAAGTCAGGATCTGAAAGAAGAAAATCCAAGGAAAGTCACACCATATACACACACAAAGTAAATAAATCTACTATACAGGTTACCTCTTTGCTTGAAAGACTTAAATCTTATATGTGATTGCAGACATTAGAGCTATATTGAATAATTTTGCTCAGTGTCACATTGGGATAGACATCTATTTACCAGACCCCACAGAGGTAACACCTATATGAGCTCTTTCTAACCACAGCATCACTAGTCACATTTTTAACCACAGGACATCAAGCATGCTAGTACCACAGCACAGAAACAATTCACTACATTTAATCTACTCTTTTAGCCATAGGCTATTAGCTAGATGTAGAAAAGAATAATAGAGTATATCTACTATATACATTAGGGCTCTCATGAAAGTTAGACAAACAGTTCTTTAAACACACATACATATCCATACCAGACTTTTTTAAAGCCTCACTATCTATCAGTTCAAGCATCCTATTGGGAATTAATTCACTAAGCATAGAACAAGCATGTAATGCAGAGAGATTACCAAGTCAGCTCCAGCATCCTGATTTATATAAGATCTTCTATTTTAGCAACACTTGAAGAATCCAGTTGCTTCTACTTTGGTGGTCTCAAGAGCCTTCCATGGCACTGAATAAGAAATTTTCTAGTATTAATACAGGGCTGGTTTCAATACATAGTAGCTGTTTTCTATCCTTAGTCTTCTGGAGTGAAAAAACAATAGGTTCACAGAAAGGGAAAGTAACTTAAAGTGTACTCTGGCTGATGAGTCAAGAGGAGACTAGTTCATTGTTTTAGTTCAATGTATTTTCAAAATAGCATTTGCTAAGAACTGGAGAGCATAAGCTTTTCAAATGAATGACAATGAAAAAATAGGAATATACAAGAGAATTTCATTTTGAAGAAAAATGGATAGTGTTAATGTATGTAGCACTGCCCCTAACATTTATCCTCATAGTTTGGGTTCCAAACCAATAAATATAAAAATTCTATATTAAAAATTATTCTAAATAGCTGTGTTTATATCCTTTTACATGCTGCAAGTATTAGTTCAAATGCATGCCCACAGAAAATTCAGGAATCCACTTAACTCTTCCCTTCTTATTCTTTATTAGAAATCGGAAATCAGATTTCTCCAGCTTTTGTTTTAAAATATGTAGAAAATTTGATTTTTCACTTATCCGAGCACAATCTTTTTCATTCATTCATTGTTCTATTTAATCATACAACATCTACTGAGAATCTATTATCATAGTAACTTAATGGCATAAATAAATAAAGTTATCAAATTGTGGCCCGAACTTTAATCCGGCATTTCTCCACATTCATTTCTTTGACTTCCATGTTGATCACAACCTGTTTCTCATTCTATCATCCAAATCATTTGGTTTAGAGATGGGCCTTAGTGTCTAACTGGCCAGGCACTATCTGGCTTTAAGACCTACCTGCTTTAATGATCCACTCTCAGGGAGTCAGAATAGTTAAGTACTAAAGAGACAAGGATCTGGAATAAGAGTCCCCAGGACTCCATCCCTAGATTCGTGTTTCTTTATGGACAAGCTGCTTAACATCTCTGCATCCCCATCTCTCAAAATAACCATAACACTACCTACCTCACAAGGGTGCTGTGAGGCTTACTGTGAAAGTATGAGGAAATGGTATGAGGAATCAGGGGCCTATTACAAAGGTGCTGCAGGATGTAGAGTGGCTGGACAAAGTCATTGAGTATGAGCCCCTCTCCCCCAGGGAGTCCCAGGTCTGCCAAGATATGTCTACTCCCTTTACCATTCGAATCTAAAATGGCCTTGACCATGAGTTGGCTTGATTTATCTTTAATAAGACCTCTATGTGAAATCTACAAGATTCATCACAAATCTCCTCTTTTCTTTGAGAGATGTTGGCTTGGAAAAATTACTAAACTAATTTTAAGAAAGGATAATAAAATGAATCACTTCCAGGTGCCGGGGGTCAGGGAGCATTTATTTATTTCAATATGAAACAAGAGTTTGAATGGATAACTTCAAGGGGATGCATTTTATTGGAGAAATTTATTGCCTAGGGCTTTCTGTTGTTTTCAGTCTGACTCCCCAGCTTTCTGTACCATTGTTTTAATATACATCTCCTTTCCCTTTTATTGAAAGAGAAGCTATAATCCTTCTCGTTTCATGATGATTCTTTTCATGCTGTCTGTTTTGCTCAAAGGACAAATTCTTTTCAACAACTATTGTAATTATTTTCTTAGAGGGCCATTTTTAATTGCCATATTGTTTAGCTAAGCCCTATTGTCTTGATGTCCTTCAAAACTGTCAGTTGCTTTAAAATACAGGGGTGGGAGTGGGGAGCTGATAAGCACATTGTTGTAATTGATTTGTATGTTTGAATTGTCTTATCAGAAAACAAGGTTATGAATTTCATCTGTTGAGATACACAAATAAAATACTTTCCTAAAAAATTGTATTTAGTTTTTGAATGTTCCAAAGCATCATTCATTCTTCTCTTCATCTTTTTAATGTTTCATTAATAGTGCTGCATTATTAATCATATAATAGAAGCTTAGCCTCCTCCTGCATTCATTGGCATAGCTCAGTTCTTCATTATATATACTTGAGAAACAGTAAAATGAAATTGTTCAAGATATAGAATTGAAATAAATCAAGAAGAGCCCACTCTGAGGGATCTGCATTCAAGGCTGACTGTGGAATTAAGTAGATGGATGGGCATGAAGAAATAGGCTATCCAAGGTATATGGTAACATGGCCTCTTTTTTTTCTCCAGTGGAAAATATCATTGTAAGTGATGGGAAATATACAAGAGATGTTATTTATGTCAGTTAGGAAACTTTAAGAAATAAGATGAAGATAATTGAGCTTGATTTAAAAAATAATCTCTGGCCAAGTTTCCGTCATAGTAATTTAGAGACTAAACTTTAATTTAAAAAAAAACAAAAACAAAAACAAAAACAAAAATCCTTCACTGGTATGTCACCTTGGGCTACCATAACAAAATACCTTAGACTGGGTAGCTTAAACAACAGAAATCTGTCATGTTTCTGGAGGCTGAAAATCCAACATCAAGGTGCCAGCAGGGTCAGTGTCTGGTAAGAACTCTCTCCTTGGGTTGTAGACAGCTACTTTCTCACTGTGTCCTCACATATCCTATGCACAAGAGGAAAGGAAGATATATCTTTCTCTTTGTATAAGGCCACCAATCTTATCGGATTAGGACCCTATCCCATATGATCTCATTAACCTTAATTTCCTCCTAAAAGCCCTATTTCCAAATACAATCACATTTGAGGTTAGAACTTCAACATATGGATATTTGTGGGAAAACAACTCAGTCCATAGCAATTAGTTTGTAAATATTAATCGTCATCTTAATTTACTATAAGCATGAGAGATGGTATGTAATATTAAGAAGGCAAGTTATGGACATTAATATAATCAAGTAAAGATAAAATGAAAAAGGATTTCAACCACTAGGAAATATTCTGCTCCTTGTTTCACTTAATTTACTACTCCTTGACTCTTCCAGACTCTGGCATAGTTGTCACTAACTTGGGGGCAATTGCATACAATTTTTCATATCATCAAAATCCTTAAAGAGCTGTGCCTTCCAATTTCTCACAACACCCCAGAAGTATGTTATCATTACTCAAAAATCTTAACCACATAAATTTCTTTCTCTCTTATTCAATATTATTAATTAACTTACTTCTTTCTGGAATACCCATCCATCATCTGATGTTTCTCTCAAAAACTAAGTTCTCTTTTGGCTGTGCCCATGATCCCATCCACTAAAGAAAGCATTATACAGATCCATTTCCAAGGAAAAAGATATGACAGTATTCTCCTCGTGATCCATAATTTACTCACATTCCAGGTCAATTGTACCATTTTCAGTATGCAGATTAGCTCACCCATGTGAGCCAAGTGATGGGCTATTTCCTTGTTCTCCATGATTATTTTGACATGAAACTGTTAACCAAAGTACTCTTCTCTAAATAAGCATTACAGCATTTGTTGAAAGCATTTGCTGGACCTGAAGGGTCCTGGTGAATAAAATATAGAGACCTGAACTATCTGTCTGAAGAAGATAACTACCTTAATTAAAACTTGCTTAAGATGCCCCACAGATCCCCTGCAACTGTTGCTACTGGATTTGCAGACAGTACAGAACCAGGGTGCCAGGTTCAGTGTGATAAGTCAGCATTTGTCCAATTTACTCATGAGGTTCCAGTGAACCAAAATGCTGTGTCAGAGAACATACAAGAATAAAAAGTTCCACAAATTGGGAAGCAGTCAGGGAGAAAGAGTTGGAGTCCTCTTATAAAACAACTTTCCTTTTCCCAAGATTAGATCTGATTAGTGTTTCCCAAGATTAGTGTTTACTGAGCTAGATTCTCTCATATGAAACACTCTGTTCTTTGCCTTTTGTGAACGCTAAACAGGAAAGAGTACTGGCCTATCTTGGCTGTGGTGATTTCCGGGGCTGGACTTGAATTTCTAAACCCCTTTCATGCTATTTATGAACATCTGACCATTTAGCTAAGCTCCTCAACATTTCTTTCAAAGGTGCAGAATAGGATGTTTGACACTGAAGCCATTAACAAGGGGTCATTTTATTTTATTTTTCCTAATTATAAAAGTAATATAGGCTGGCTCACTGTAGAAAATTTGAAAAATGCATAAGCTAGGGGAAAAAAAATTTGTACTCCCATCTTTCAAAGGCAATCAGTTATTATTACAGCATAATTCCTCTTGGTCTTTTCAAGATAACTAGGCTTTAAAATAGAGATTTAAAATGTTTCACTGCCACCACCACAACTGCTTCCTGCTCTCATTCTTTCTTCTCCTCCTCTATCTTCTTTCTTCTTCTTCTTCTTCTCTGCATTAAATCTTCCAGGGCCTTTCATAAAGTGCCAATAATATAGCTCCCAAAGCCAAAATAACCACTTTCTTTCAGGACCTCAGACAAGGGTTCTGAGAAAATCCTCCATAGTGATCATGATGGGAATTATTTCCTTAAATGCTAATTTCCTTAAAAAAGAAAAAAGGCTTCTTACCCAGGTCAGCCTATATGGTCCTCTTTGAAATTTACACATCCAAACTAGAGGCATTAATGGCTACCGATTACCAGATATCTAACCCATACCTGGAATTTTACAAAAACATGCTCATCAGTCTTCCCAGAAGCCATAGAAATGAGTACTATCTTTACCTACCATTATGTAGTATTTTTATCTGATGCTGTCTAATTCCAAAATCCATACTCTTTCCTCTCTGTCATGCTGCTCCTTCACTCCAACATTTTCCTAAGTAGAGCAAAACCTTACAATCATTTCCCAAGGAGGAGGCCCCTAACAAATTATTGTACACACAGCAGTCAGCTTCCAGGGCTCCCTTGCTGTTAGCTGAGATTCCTTTCATTTTTGTGCTTTCTCCTCCCACAACAAATGCCACCCCCCCCCCCCCCCCCCCCCACTGACTCTACCCTGCATACACACCCCAGGCACCCTGTATCTCTTATTCATTCCCTTGATGTTCTTTGCAATAACATCCATTCGGGTGAACTCTCTTATTGTTAATGTGGATCTAACAAGGGATGCTCTGAAAATGCAATTGTAATTTGGTATTAATTAAAAACTAAATGATAGTACAGCATACTCTTTGGATTCCTGCTTGTAAAAGCTTATTGACTGGAGTCTTAAAGGGCAAAAGGGCATTCTTCTTCTTCTGAAAGTATCATCCAGTAATTTCGATCACAGCCACCGCAGGGAAAAAGGTTGTTGCTCCTCATCGCCTTCGAAAATCTTCTGCCCTCGTATTAATAAAGCCTCTTTTTATTTGCTTGTTTGGGAAATTGGTCACGTAATCCAAATACAACAGAGTTGTCTGGGGTTTTCTTCTGACATATTTTCTGGATGAGAATGGGTTTTTCTGTATGAGAATGGAATTGAAGTAAAACAGAAGCTAAAACTAGACTGTGCCACCCACAGGTAGAGGAAACTCGACCTGTTTTTTGCAGAAAATCATCTCTGCCTGTTCTGCAGAACACCAGTTTTTTATATAAGGGAGGTCAATCTTGGGGTAAATGAAACATAGAAGCACATTTGCCTAATTTGGGAACACTGGGTATTGAGCTAGGCTGGAAACTTCTGCTAATTAGGAAGAGAGAAAGGTAGAGACTGCTCTCTCTTCCTCGAGGTTAATGATGCAGATGGACAACATATAGCAACTCTGACCCAATCATCACAGCCACCTCCCCCAGGAGGATGAAAACTCCCTTCCAACTACTGGGAAAGTAAAGATCATTAACTGTACCTGGTCTTGTCGAATAAAGCAGTCTAAGCACACCACTGGAAATTCATCTCACTCAAGGACAGAGGAGCCAGAATGACAGAGTGATTCCAACATAGAAAGCGTAATAATCATTTAGGTTTCTAATTAAAGGCCTGCGTGTTAAGCAGGGAAAAGGATGATTGTCCATGGGTGCTTTTGCAATCTTTACAATGCAATGTGGATTATTTATGTGTCTTCTCATCTCTGACATTTTCTCATAGCATATTTTTATTTATCAGAGTTATTACATATATAGTACACTTCCAAAATTCTTTATTTTCACATATCTCTGGATTGGTATGTGGAGAAACCCAGAGAAAGGACTCTGCTCTTGGGTGCTTTCAGGGAGATTAGAAACAAGTGAGCTGATATCTGGCCATTTGTAAATCATTCACTCAAGGATTTATTGAGTACCTACTCTGTGTCATCTAATACACTAGGCTCTAGGGATCCTGTATTAAATAAGACACCTGAAAAAGGAGATACCAAGTCACTGCCTATTCTTTAGATACTGTTCTATCTAAAGGCTTTCAGCAGGTTGCCTTTTATTCCCGCCTCTGTCAATCTTGTAAAGTGGAAAACAAGGTGGGTATATCAGCTCTGTCATGGGAAGCTGGGCCAGGCATATAGTCTAGTGACACCGTGAGAAGACCTCAAACAAAAACTGTTGCAGGCCAAAGGTTTGATTTTACTACCAAAAAGCAGGTTTCCCAGGCAAAAAAAAAAAAATCTTGTTATAGTGGACTGTCCAAAATGAAAAGCCTTAGGATTGGTTTCATACAGATACTTTCCCCTTCAGAAATATCTTCAAGAAAAAGGAGATAAAATGATATGTGAGAGTCTCTCCTCTATCCCATGAAAATGTTTACAATGGTTGTGAAGGGTTTTGTGAAGTCAATATCCCATAGAGGAGGGACAGCCTAATACAGAGTTTGGCATACAGTAGGCGCTCCATAAATGTATGTCAGAAAAATGGGTGTGTAACCTAAAAAAACAGGACATGCCACGAGGAAACATATGTATAGAAAAGGAGCAGTAGCTTATCTGCATGAAGCTCTTTAAGAAATTATTTACTTTTGTGGGGTTCACTGGTGTGTATTTTTAATAACACGAATAATAAATTTTCATTACAGAACCTTTAAAAAAATAGGGAACAGAAAACTTAAAATTTCCAATAACTTCAACATAGATAACTACTGTTAATATTTAGGTGGTTAAATCAACATAAGCATAAACAATTTGAGTATGTGTGTTGTTTAATGGCTACATATTGTTTAATAAACTTATTTTTCACTTAGCATTTTATTGTAATTCTTTTCCCATCTTAAATGGCTGCACATAATTCCATTGTCTAATTGTACTGTAATTTATCTAACTGATGACCTGTCATTGGATATTTAGGTTGCTTCTAATGTTTTTCTTATTATAAATGACTGAGTATTAGATGTCTTTGGAGATAAATCTTTACTCATGTTCATAATTACATCCATAAGCTAAATTATCTGATGTAGAATTGTTGAGTCAAAAATTAATGCAATGTTTTGAGGTTTTTGATAAGGAGTCATACCGGAGAGGTGCCAATTTACAGTTTGAGCAACAGGTAGACAAAGGTTATTTTCTCTGAACTCTCATGAACCACTCTAAGTTTTAGTAAATGTATCTATAGTAAAGATTGTCACTCTGTCATTTATATGAAGAACTTTTAGATCCCACCTGCCCACATCCTTTTCCTATAATACTACTAGACTCTTTGTTTTGAAATATTTTTCATTGTCTTATGTAATTTTCTCTCAAGTTCTTACACTAGGAGGCACGTGCCTAACTGGTCTTTTGAGTTTAATAACTGATCAAATCCAAATACCAGTATTCGTTTGACTGCAGGCAAGAACATTCACTCATTTATTCAATAAATACACAGCAAATACTTTTAATGCACCAGGCACTCTTCTAGATCATGTTATAAAAACACTGAACCAGGCAGATAAAACCCCTAGCAAGAGCTCATATTTTGGTAGAGAAGAGGGAAAAAAATTAAATAAATATACAATGTAATATAATAGCTATGAGTGCTACCTGATGTTCTAGATAAGGTACTCAGAGAAGTCCTTTCTAAGGAGATACCTGAAGAGACACTTGGATGAATTGATTGATCAAACCATGCTTGCATCTGGGATGAGAGACTGACAGGAAAAAAGAAGAGCATGTGCAAATGTCTTGAGAAGAAAGTGAATTTGACATGTTCAAAGAACAACAGGAATGCTTTGTTTTTATGTACTTAAGTAGAGCAAAGTGGAAAAGACAGATAGTGGTAAGAAATGAGACTGAAGAAGGGACTAAATCAAGTAGGCCCTGGTAGACCACTTAGAGGACTTTGAATTTTATCCTAAATGATGGGAAGCATTTGAGTGTTTTATGCAGGGGTGTAATGTGATCTGGTTTACATTTTCTAAATCTCACTTGGATTGTTGAGTGGAGAATAGACTATGAGCCAAGAGTGAAAATAGGAAGACAAGTTGTAAAACTCTTGGAATAGTGTAAGCAACTAGGTATTTCAAGCTCTTAAATCTTAAAAGTGATATGAATGCTCATGGTTAAAAGCAGAATCCAATCATTACATTACCTGACTCAGTGACTAAAGGATGCCTGGTGATCACTGTATCATCACTTCTACTATCTAACAGATTGTTTTCCATGTAAAGATATCTATAGAGAAAGTTATGAGAATTGCTAATGCACAAGAGGACTCTTTCAGTACAGAAGATATGTAGTCCAGTACATATCTGGACCAAAATGCCATGAAAAGCCTGAATAGACAAATCTTTTTGAGGAAGAAGCCATATTACTGGACAAGACTCTAGGGAAATTCTGAGGTACCCTTTCCTGGTAACTCTCGGTCGATCTTGCTACTGACCATGCTGGGCTATGGAATAAGAACTGAGTTGAAAGCATTGCAAATATGAGTCTAGTACTGAACTATATACATAATTGAATGTCTATTAGACATTCAATTGGAAGAGCTAAATTAATTGTTTATTTCTATTTCTAGAAACCTGTTCACTGAATATAATTTAAGCTTTCAAGGGGTTAAAAATATGGTTAACTTTATCATTTTAAGAGTCATTGGATTTTTTTAAGTACATAAAAACAAAGCATAGTGTTTTTCTTTCAAAAGGACACAAATTAAAAGGACATCTGAATCCACAAAAGCAAACATTCAGCAAAAGTCTTAAGAAAACCAAAGTGTCTGGTTCTCTGTATGTCTTTTTTATTTTTAAGTTTTCCCTTTTAATTCCCTCTGACATGAATGTGTAATGCTAAGAATCTATGCTAATGAAGAATGTGTCCACAAGATGTATAATGCATGCCTTTTAATTAGTTCTGCTGCTATAATTGATTAACATTTTGCCTGTGCAGTACTATTACAAAGAATGAGCAGGGAAACACTGTATGCATCTAGTCCCTGTAGGGGAGGAAAAAAGCACCGAACATCGCCATTGTATAACATCTGCACCGCAAAGCAAATGTGCGTATTCCTTCTGAAAGTCTGTTGGGAGGCGCTTTAAGCAGCCTGGAAAGAACACGCAAAAATAAAAGACAAAATGAAAGGGCAAAAGGCCCAGAGGGGTGACTATGGGAAGTGTTATAAAAGGGAAAGAGATCAAGATGAATATGAAGAGTGTGAAAACAACCATAACTCCATAAAGAATTTAGGACAAATGGAGTAGATAGAAATAAATGTTAAGGAAAGAGAGAATGCAAATTTTATGCACATATGTCTATCAACATACATATACATTCAAAGATGCATGTGTGAGTACACACATATACGTTTTTGTGTGTAGGAAAACAATAACAGATATTAACTATAGAAATGTAAGGCTTCAGAACTAGCAAAGTGCCTGCTGGTTCAATGACTTCAACCAGGGCCAGATCCACCTGATGCAGCATCTCTAACAATCACACCTCCCCACTCCCCCCATCTCCTGCCCAAGGTGAAAGGAAGAACCATTCATCACTGGCTCCCCAGCCACTTACAGAGTGTGTCTTATGTATGAACATTGTGCCTGGTGCTGGGGAAACAGTGCTAAAGAGGGAAAATTTCTTTGTTTGAGGTTGCTTACAATCCAGTGGGGAGAATACAAGTAAACAAGGAGTTAGGTGCTATGACCTCACAGCGGGAGAGCAGATAAATATAGAATGCTGACACAAAGCTTGGGCAATTTGAGGAAGGATTCCAACATGAGTGATAGCAATCCTGAGACAGTCAGATGAAATGTGGGTGGGGAAAAGGATGTTCCAAGCTAAGAAAACATCCTGTGCAAAGGACTTGAGAAAAGAAGGATTGGAGTATTTTAAAGAAATGCAAATAGTCCAGAAGAATGCGGAAGAAGGCAGTGGGTTAGAAGACTGACAAATGGCAAGACCATCAGGTAGAGGCCAGATTTTGAAGATCTCTCTTGGCAGAATTGGTTTAAATGCAGTTTAGCAAGTTTAGTCATTTTAATACTTCTCACAGACCATGCAGGACCATGAGGTACATTATGAATTTCCAAGTGAAGGAGACAGCAGGCAGAATTCCTTAGATTCCCCCCCACCCCCATGCTATTCTTTTTTTAGCAATATACCTATTTATATCTTAGGTGTTTAACAAAAGACCTGTTAGACACAGTCTGAGAGTCACTAGCCTAGATAAATACATATGAACTTAGCTCTGGATCTTCCACAATCTACCCCTCTGCCTACCCATTCAGATACTATAAATTCAGAATCATCACCAGTGGCCAACAGTCCTGCTATGGTTCTTTTTTCCCTTTTATGATCATCTCACTCTCCCATTCTCCCCAACAGCAATTTCAAAACTCCCCTCAAATCTCCAAGCTTTCCCCATTATTCTTCACTCTCAGCAGATAACTTCCACTTTAGAGAAATTAGAAGCCATCAAATGAGAACCTCTCAGTTTGCTAGTACCAAATTCTCACCTACCTCCTTCTTATCACTATAGAGGAATTTTCCAGGCCCCTCCTGGTTTAAAACTTATCCCTCCATTATTTCAGTAAATTTACACTAAGAAGTGTCCTTTCTCACAAAAATCTTCTGTCTAATCAACAACCCACATTTCTCTCCCAGCAACTCTCCTCCTCCTCCTCACTTCAATTTGTTGCTATCCCTTTGTCTCTTTCTCCCCTTCCCTCTCATTTTTCCACTTGTGTCCATCCACAAAAACAGCTCTGGCCGAGGATCATCAATGCTTTTCTGACACTAAATCGAAGGGATCTCCTTTTTTAAAATAATTTTTTAATTTTTCAATTACAGTTGGCATACATTATATTAGTTTCAGGAGTACAACACAGTGATTGACATTTATTTAACTCATAAAGTGATCACCCAATAAATCTAGTGCCTATCTGACACTGTAGTTATTACAGCACTATAGGCTATATTCCTTATGGTATACTTTACCTCCCCAGGACTACTTTTTAACTACCAATTTGTACTTCTTAATCCCTTCTGTTTTTCATCCCCTCAAATCCCCGCCCATCTGGCAACCATCTCTGTATCTATGAGTTTGTTCCTGTCTTATTTATTTTGTTCTTTAGATTCCACATATAAGTGAAGTCATACGTCATTTGTCCTTGTCTGACTTACTCCACTCAGTATAACCCTCTATGTCCATTCATGTTGTTGCAGATGTCAATGTCATTCCTTTTTTATGGCTGAGTAATAGTCTATTGTCATGGGATGACTGACACTGGCAATGCAGGAAATATTATTGTTGCTATACAGTGGGGGCCACAAGGATTTTGAACCTGAAGGATACCTCTAACCACCTCCTGTAATCACTCTGCTAATGTTAAGAAAAGACTCTCGAACTACACATAGGTAAGACCACCACAAACTTTGTCTCTTCAGAAAAAAATATATATTTAGGTCACCGTACCAAGCAATGTACCTTGAATACATGAGATACTGGATAGAAAAAAGAGGACTGTGGAAGAGTTAATCATCAAAAATTAAAATAGTAAATAGCAGTTGTGGCCTCATGACTCAATATAGAAACAAGCTGGCATGTCTTGATTGTCTTGGACACACTTGTGTGTCCTTGCTTCTCTTCTCTCTTCTTTTCCCTTACTGCTTGTATTAGGTATGTTGTTGGTAGATTATCTTTCCCATTTAGTTCCATAAGTTCTAGAATACTTGAGGTGGATTCATGATAGAACAAAAGGGAAAAGAAACATTATCCAGAAATTCTGGAAGTAAAGAACAAAGACACCCTATTATCTCTGCATAAGTTTTGGAGATAGACACTTCTGGCACTTATTTATTCACTGATTCAACATGCACCCAAAATAAATACAAATCTATTTACGGCAGTCCACAAAGTGCCAGGAAAGGTGGTTTTCAAGCTGGATTCTTGAGATCTCTCCAACAAGTTATAGCAACATTAGGTTACAGAAACTTTATATTTATTGTGTCCTTCTATAGACAAGGACAAGAACTTCAGCAGCACATAATTACATTTCCTGTCTCTTAAATCACAACCATCTTTATATGAATGTCATACACTATTTCAATCCTTGCATATTTTACAGTTTGTGATTATTCCTATAAAGGATGGTAGGCAAAGAAAGAAGCCCATGATAAATTCCAACAAAATTTCCTGCATTTTTAATAGACAGCAGAATCTGAACCGCAGATGGAGACATGGAGTGAACAATGCATATTTCCTTGGGCACACTGGTATGTTTGCCATGTGTCTAGAGACAATGACATTTGAGTTACAGAATTTTCTGCATGAAAGTTTTATCCTTGCAAGACAAATATGGGTGGCTTTGTTGCTGTTGCATCTGGTATTCTGAGGTTCCAAAGGAAAAAATATGCATCCCGACAGATTTTGATTCCAATGCCTCCACATTTCCCAAAGAAGTTGGACATTGGAGCTGAGAAGAAAATTCCTTCATAAGCATAGATATTCTTTGTAGACCTGTTAACCAAAGTAAAATGAGTAACTTTTATAGTGACTCAACCCATAGAGTTATGCAAAAAAGTCTGGAGACAAATCAATGGCATTCATTTATTGAGCACCTATTATGAATCAGACGACACTCTGGGAATTTATCTCCAAATATAACAAAACTAAAAAGCTACACATTTGAAAATGTTAATTGTACATTGTGGCAAGAAACTGAAAATAACCTTTATGTCCAACAATAAGGGAATGGCACAGTGATTATAGCCTATCAACAAGCTAGAAAATCATGCAACAGATAAAAAATGATAATTTTGAAGATTATATAGATGCATGGACTTATTCATGATTATATGGTAAGGGGGAAAAAGCAGAAATCAGAATGCTACATGCAAGGTAGATCTGCAATGAGATCAGCAAAGAAAGATAGATAATACAGTTAACATAAAAGTAGTTCTTGGTGAGCGTTAGGGAAATTAAAGCTTTCTTTTTACTTTTCAAATAGTAATAAAACACCATTGATTCATAACCTGTTCAATTATAAAATTATAAACTACCCAATAATCACACAGTACTTTTAGGGCAATTTAGCACTATGATTTGTAGGCAAAGGGAAAGAAGGGTATGAAGCATAAGTAAAATCTTGGCCCCCTGGTGATTTTGGTCTATAAATTAAACCAAATGCATTTAAACATTAGTGAACAGCACAAGGCTCTTTGTTATGAAGTTCTAAGCTCATAGCAGAAAGAAGGCGAGTGTAAACAATCAAGAAAGGCTTCAAGGAGGTAGGACATCACATGGGACTTGAAGTTTACAAATCTGGATAGGCAGAGGTGGGAGAGGAGGTCAGTACACTCAGAGAAATTATACACACTAAGCAAAGGCACTGACACAAGAATTATGGTAGCCTTGTCTTATCTTTATTTGCTCTGACAAGGCCTGAGTACAGATAATGGGAGAAGAAAGAGTACCCTGATTTGAGGAGATGAGGGATGCTGGAGATTAGGCTCTACTTCTACTTCTATCTCAGACACATAAATAACTGAATAAACTACATTTCTGCTGTGTGTTATTATCTGCTTAGCAACCAAAACCATTGCATTCTTATCCTACAGCCCCTCCAAGATAACTAATATCCAGGTATGTGCTCAGTTGATGTTGACTGTAAGAGAGTTAAACTTTATTGCAAAGATAATCCCTCTTATGCAAAACTGGCTTTCTGGAAGACTGTGGTATGGGGAGCGTGTGCTTAGTAAGGTTGCCATGTTCGCTGAGATCCATATTTTCCCTAATGCCCATGAGTGCTTGTATAAGGCTGGCGTGGTCCATAAAAAATAACAATTAGTAAGCGGACAAAAATGCCACAAGCTGTTCATCTTGCTAAAGTCAAAATATCATGTAAAATATGGCTCGAAAATCTACGTATTCCAATTGCAGAAGTTAAGAACGAGGCAGAACTCTACAAAAGCAGCCCATTAGCCAATAGTATAAAGTCATATCAATCTGCCGAGGTAAAAATTTTTACAGTTCCTTTTGCATCTGCAATTCCATCCCTTTTATATTTATCAATGCTTATCCTTTTTGCCCCACCCTAGTTCTCAACCAAATAAGAGAGAACAGAAAGACTGAGGCATACGGATGTTACTTTCCTTACTACAAAGCTGATATTAGATAGAGAATGTGTCTTTAAACTGTCTGTAACAGAGTATCCTAATAATTCAACTCAGAATTTGAAGATTTATAACCATAGACATACACACACACACACACACACACACACACACACACACACACACACACCCCTACAGCTTGGAAGGGCAGAGTAGAATCGGTGTTCCCTGCTGGCAGGCAGCCAAAAGAAGGGAGATAGGATGGGGCAGAGCTACCAATGTCTGTTTCTTCTTTCAAGCCCGCAAACTAGATATGTCACTTCACCTTCTCTTGAGAGAAGTGGATGAGGGAGCAAAGAACAATGAGTCTTATATTGGTAGAAGGCCATTCAATGTGGGAGAAAGCCTTAGGAGTATAATAAAAGAAATTATACCCACTCTCTCCCAAGAGATATGTCTTGGCAAATGTTTTACAAGCATATCCATAGAGTAAATTCCTAGCAAAGGAACTTGTAGGTTATTTTTATCTTCATAAATATTACTAAATTTTCCTCCAGAAAGGTTGCACCCATTTTACTCTCAGTAGCAAAGTATGAGGATTCCCATTACCAAACCTCTCACCACTAGTTCTAGATACCTCAAACATTTTTTTTTCTGTCTAATGGGAAGGAGAGAGAATAGTATCTCATGGTTGCTCTGAGTTGCATTTTCTTAATCATGAAGAAAGTTAAGAATCGTTTTACATTGTTTTTACTATTTGAGTTTATTTTTTTCTACGAAATGCCTTTTATGTGCTTTCCCCTTATTTTTTAAAGTTGCCTTTTTATTACCGATTTGTATGAGCACTTAGTAAACTAAGGGTGCTAATCATTCGTCTTAAGTATTGAAAATCTGTTTTCCTAGACTGTTATTCTCTTCCTTACTTTGATGTAGGTAAATTTATCAAACTTTTTTATTATGTTTCTATGAATATAATGTATGTTTTATACTGGCTCATCCAGCTAAGTGAACATAACAGTGTAGATTTAACTGGATTTCTTTCCTAGTCTTGACCATAAAAAATATTTCCTATCCCTTTAGGCTGTGTTCGAGGCTTCTACAGAGGGTAGGGAGCAGATCTCTAAGCCGTTTACTTGCTTTTATGGAGCAGGTCAGATTTTATCTGTTCTATTAATGTTTTGTGTAAGATTTTTTTTTTCAGGGAATACTGCTAAATTAGAGGGAAGAAGTTAAAATTCATTTTTCTATTAAGTCAAGATTTAGAAAAACCAGACAATGACACCCCCAAGTCCTCTCTAAAGCAAAGTGACTTATGAGCTATACAGTGAAGATTGTTCCTTAATTCCCCTCTCTTTGTCCCACCTCCAATCTCCCATTTCCAGGTCCAACTAATGTTCACCCCTCTGTTGGAGGAAGACACACTAACCCAAACTTGTGTTTTACACATTCATATGCATACTGTTTTACCATTTGTTTGATGAAATGGTAGAGACTGTGGGGAACAGGACTAGAATGGAGAAAGATCCAAGCAGTCATCTTTTAGAACCTGCCATTGGAGACTCTTCCCTGGCAGGCAAAAGAGCTGCACATGTGTGTGGTGTTCAGACACCTGGACTGGAAATCTCCCATGGCAGGAATGTCCAACTGCTGAGGGCATATCTCATAATCTTCTGGTGGATAATGACTGGAAGGTACCTCCTGAAATGGTTATGTTCCATGGATCCCTAAAAAGAACTATACATTTTATTTGTTTATGTGGTGATTGGGAGTGAACACAACATTCCCATATGCAGAATTTCACCATGATATATAGTGATGATGTCACTGGACTGATAATCAGAAAATGTGGTTTCTGCTCTAATACTAGATAGGCAAATGTTCCTTTAATAGGACACAGAAAACAATAACCATAAAAAAAGATACATTAGATTTCATTAAACTTAGAAACTTTCAATCAAAAATAATTTAATTTTTCCCCTTTTTAAAAAATACATTTGACTGTTTATAATAAAAATTATAACAGTATCATGGGGGTAAAGCAGGTTTCTGTGGAATGTATGTTAGGTCTTTTCTATTCACTCTGACAATTTCTGTTAATTAGAAGGTTTTAACTATGTATATTTAATATAATTATAAACATCATTGGTATTAAATCCACTACCTTTTTATTTGTTTTCTATTACACCCTTCTGGTTTTTGGTTCCTTTTTTCCTATGTTACTGCTCCTTTTGGGTTAAGTATTTCATATAATTCTGTTTTTCTCCATTAATGGCTAATTGGATTTAGCTCTTTGTTTTATGTTTCAATGGTTATGCTGTGCTTTACAATACACATCTTTAACATATCTCCATTTTACTTCAAATAATAGGATATGGCAAAATGTATGACCACTACAGGAGTATAATTCCATATACACTCTTATTCTTTGAGCTATTGTTGTCATATATTTTACTTCTACATATATTATAAACCTCATGCCACATTGTTATTATTTTTGTTTAACAATTTTATTGTTTTAAATGATTTTTAATGAGAAAAATATTTATATTTATGAACACAAAATCTTCAATAAAATATTTTTAAATTAACTCTAGAAATTTTTAAAGATGGTATTGTTTATCCAGGATAATTTGTCCCAGAAATACTTGGTAGGTTATCATTTAAAACTCAGTCATTCTAATTCACTATATTAATAGAATAAGGGCAAAAATTCATATAATTATCTCAAAAGATATAGGAAAACATTTGAAAAAATGTAATACCAATTCATAATAGAACGTCTCAAAAATTAGAAATACAAGAGAATTTTCTAACTCTCATGAAGGGCATCTCTGAAAAACCGTGAGCTAAAATCTTTCTTAAATGAAATATTTAAGGTTTTCTTCCTGAAACTTAGAACAAGGCAAGGATATCCATTCTTGATATATTTATTCAACATTTTACTGGATCTCCTACTAGTGCAAAAAGGCAAGATAAAGAAACAAAGACTATAAAAGAAGAGGAAAACTCTCTAATCACAGCTTACATAATTACTTATGTGAAAAATTCTAAAAACGCCACAAACTAACCATTACAATTAATACCTAAATTTAACAAGTTGCAGGATATAAGGTTAATATTTAAACTCAATTACATTTTTTGTTTACTAGTGGTGTCAACTGAAAAATTAAAAGAACAATTTCATTTATAAAGACATGAAAAAATGTAATGTACACACTAAGGACTAAATTTAACAAAAGACTTGTAAGACTTCTGCAACGAAGACTACAGACTCTACTGAAAGTGACTAAAGAAGACTTTAATAAATGGAGAGATAGACCATAGTTATGGATTAGGATATTCAATGTCTTAGATGTCAACTATCTTCAAAAATGATCTTGCTATATCAATCATAATTCCATTAGGCTTTTTGTAGAAATTGACAAGCTAATTTTAAATTTTCATATGGAAATATAAATGACCTAGAATAGCAAAAGCAACCTTGAAAAGAAGAATAATGCTGGAAGACAACTAGTGCCTGATGCCAAGCTTTACTCTAAAATTATAGGGCAATATGGTATTGGCATAAGAATTGTCAACTTGGTCAATAGAACAAAACAGTCTAGAAATATAGCCACGTTTATATGATCATTTGATTTTTCACAGTCACCAAAGACATCCTTGAGAAAATCAAAGTCTTTTAATAAATGCTAGAACTACTGGATACTCACGCAGAATAAACAAACATTGACTTTTACCTCACACCATACACAAAAATTTGAGAAAAATTATAAACCAAGTGTGAATGCTAAAATTGAAAGGATTCTAAAAGGAAATAGGACTACCAACAAAACACACAAAGCAATGACCACATAAGAAAAAAATAATATATTCAATTACCAAAATTAGAAAATTGTGCCTATCAAAAGACACCATTAAGGAAATAAAGAGGCAAGTGACAGACTGAGAGAAAATATTCACAAAACATACATCTTACAAAGGATGGGTATTGAAGACATTCCACAAATTCCTATAACTCAATAATAAAACAAAAATGGACAAAAATCTTGGACAGATATTTCTGAAAAGAAGATACGAAATGGCCAATAAGCATGCAAAAAGTGCTCAATATAATCATTCTTCATATAAATGCATATTAAAACCAAATAAGATACTACTACACATCTAATAGAATGGCAAAAATTAAAATGGCTAATAACTCCAGTTGCTGATGATGAAGTATAACCCTTATAGATTTTAGGTATTTCTCAGAGACATGAAAGCATATGTCCACAAAAAATCTTGTAGAAGAAACTTTATAGATTTACACAAGCCAAAAACTGAATACAGTTTTTATACATATTAAAATATATATTTTAATATATATTAAATATAATATATATTTTTAATCATGGCATAGCCAATGAAATACTACTCGGTGATAATGAAGAATTTTCAAAATATTATGCTGAATGAAAGAATTCTTTCACAAGAGAATATATATTCTAGGTTTCCATTAATATGCAGTTCTAGAACAGGCAAAACTAAAATAAGATGAAAACATCAGGGCACAGATTGCCTCTGAAGGTAATCTCGTGACTGGGAAGGGGCACGGGGGAGCTTTCTGGGTGATGGCAGTGTTCTATATTTTGACTGTTTGGCCTACCCAGGTGCACACATTTGTCAAAAGTCATAGAATAATAGTACGCTAAGATTTGTACATTTCATTGTATATAAATTTTATTTATATAAAATCTCTATAAACAAATATTGAACTTAATGATATGCATATTAACATATTCAGGGATCATGTGTACTAATATCTATAACTAACTTAAAAATGCATGAAAAAATAGATTGATGGATGGATATGTGATGGAGCAAATATAGTAAAATATTAATGGCAGAATTGGAACGGTGGGCATATGAGTGTTCACCGTATAATTCTTTTAAATTGTTCATATGTTTAAAATTTTTCATAATAAAATGTTAGAAAAAATAATGCATGTGAGAATCTCCTGTCACCTCCAAAGTGCTAAATAAATAAAACACATTCTTAACACCTCACTTAATTCTTGACACCTTCTGACTCTGAGAGTTTAGGTGTTAACTCCAACCAGAAAAATCCTAATTAGTGAAGTATTAACATGGCACTACCATGGATTCCTACAGAGAATTCTTGAGATAGGATGGTGAAAGTAAATATCAGAAATATAATTATTTTTAAAAGACTAGCAGAACAGTACAGTGGGATAGACTACTTCAAGCCTCTTATACCAGACACTTTCTTTATAATAGGTGATCCTAACAATTATAGTTTGTTAAGTTTCTACTATGCATCAGTTTATAAGGATCTTTACTTATTTTGCTTATTTAATACTCAGAATTGCCTTGCAAGCTAGTGAGTACTATTCCTATTCTACTAATGAGAGAGTTGAGTTTCCTGAGGTGAACAACTTGCCCAAGTCATAGCTGTCATTGGTGGAGCAGGATTTTAAAACAGGGCAATGTCTCCAAAATCCATTCTGTCAACAGCTATGTTTCACTTATTTTGTTTGAACTTCAAGTAATGGGAGAACTCACAATCGTCTGGGATAGCCTGTTCTATTGCTGAGCAACTCTGCTTGACATATTTCTTTTCCATGGTCTGTGAATGGACTCTGAAACATTTATAAAATATATAGTCTACATTTTGCCAAGGTGTTCTTGTTGAAATCAAGCAAGCCTCGTCCTTCCAAAGTATTTGTTTCCTATGAATATCCCAGGAGAAAAGTCACAAGATAGAGAGAGGGAGAAAGAGGGAGGTGATCCTAATGTTGAACGAACTGTCTGTCGGTCAAAATGTTAAATTACTAGAGCAATTTGGTTTCCCAATTTGCCTTGATACCAGCTACACAGAATTAACAAAGACCTGCATATATCAGCAAACAGCTGAAGATAATTTTCAGCAACACTGTGCCCAAAGCAAAGAAAGGCATTCTAAAGATCTCATTAAACCTTTAGAGCCTGAATGATCAACTGATTTCATTGTAAGCCAGACTTTGCCTTCTGCACTCTCCAAAGTATCTCTCGAATCAACATTTTTTTCTTGGAAAATATGTCACAGTGCGCAAGCCTACTTGTCAGATCTTGGAAAATTAATCTATCTTCTTTTTCTCTCAGAGACTTGTGAAACAATTCCCTTTGTTTTTCTGTTTCAGGAATGGCGTTGTCTTAGGGCAGGGGTCTCCAACCCCTGGTCTGCGGTCTGTTAGGAACCAGGCCACACAACAGGAGGTGAGTGGTAGCCTAGTGCACTAAGCTTCATCTGTATTTGCAGCTGCGCCCCAGCGCTAGCATCACAACCTCAGCTCCACCTCAGATCATCAGACATTTGATTCTCATAGGAGCACCCACTGGTCCCTGGTGCCAAAAAAGTTGAGGACTGCTCTTTAGGTTCTGCACTTCCCAAGAGGGTCAAAGTATAAAAGATAGTTCTTTGGATGTTATTTGCTGCCTGTCACCTTTGAAATGAGCGAGGCTTCTGATACGGCTTATCCATCAAGGCAATCAGTGACAAAGAAAGTCCTCATCCTTTCTGTACATTGGTTTCCCACCTCTTCAATTAGGCATGCCAATATCTTTTCAGATCCTCTAAGGTTTTATTTAGAGAACCAGCATGAAGTTCCTAGAGAATAAAATGTTCATAGGTGTTCAGGCTGGCTTGGTACCACTCAGCAAATGGTACTTTTGAATATGTATTTTAAGAGGCTTGGTGATGTCCCCTCTCCAAATTACTTCACTGCACATCATAAAGCATAAATACACACACATACACACATACACACACACACACACAGACACACACACACACACACACACACACACATTCTATTCAGCAATTCTTAATCCCTACCCAAGTCACTGGGTTCAGTGATGTGAAATATTCTCCTAATTCCACCTCTCCTACTGAGTGAGCTCAAAGAAAGCAGTGACTCCAACCCCCAGGGGAACTTATTTTCGTGATTCTCCAGACCCTAAAATTGATGAAATCATTCTTTTCTTCATTCTGAGTAATTCAAATAGGACCTAGGTCAATCTTATAGCTACCGTACTCTTCTTCTAAATGTTACTCAGAAAAGTGGGAATGCAGAAACAGAAGTGTCAAGAAACTTCATTTGAGGACTGAGTCCGATCTGTAAAGTAAAAGTACACTTTGATCTCCTAAAGTGTAGCCCTCAGTTCAACAAACTGCCACATCTGCAGTGTGGCTAAGTCTGCCTGCCCAGCCAATGTCTACAGCTCTAGGTAACCTGAATGACAGATTATCTCCACCTTTCCCAGGTAACTGTTACCAGCCAACTGCCACTCTCAAGTGTCACATCAAATTTAGAAGGCAGGATTTATATATTTGTTCAGAAAGGAAGAAAACACTTTATAAAAACTCAATTCTATCAAAATAGAACAGCTTCAGCCCTGTTTTAAAAAAGTGACCAGTAAATCAAGCATCAATCTCTAAAAGAATTTCAATGGCATTTGAAATAAACAGCAAAAGCTTTATTCACAGATGTGTAGGGAAAATTCTTATAATAAAAAGCATTTCTTGCCTTCCATCAACCATATATGGGATGGGAAATAGAAGTTCTTAATTAAAATCAGAATTTTTTGTATGTTTGTTTTTTTATTGTTGACTTTTTTCCCTTGGGGCACTGATGTTGAATTCACAGGCAATTAACTCCTTTCACAGTGGTGCCATCTTGACAAACCTTGAAGATTAGGATGCTATAAAGGCAGAAAGGCAGCAGGAAATGCTACAACTGCATTTGCCTTTGCTGTTGGCCGAGCAATCTTGCTTTATAAGCACTATAAAAGACAAATTCACTTTAACATTCAGAGTGCCCCTCCGAGTATTCTGATAGGTCAGAAATGCAACAAGAATCCTCAGCAATATTTATCTCCAAGTCAAGACCAACTTTTTCAATTACCACAGACAATGTTTTTTTTTTTCTTGAGTTGGCCTGATGGAAGATGGAAACTACTAAATCGATGTTCATATAAGAATAAGGCCATGCTGGGATACCAAAGACTTGTTTGAATTATGCTTCACATGCCTTTTACCTGGAGGATAATATCTTGTGTTTTCCTAAATTTAGAATCAGACCATTAAATATAGTAGTCAAACTCTCATTAAAATAAGTTATACAGAATCCCCTTTCTTTGAAATTCCTAAAAGAGTTTTTAAAGCCTTCATATTAGAAAAAAAATTAAACAATTAAACCTTTAAAATTCACTTATATAGAAGAAAGCACACTCTCTCAATTTATATAATACTTGCCATAGACTTGGCAAAATGAGTGTTCTGTATATTTCACTTCAGAATTAATTACAGGGCATCTTATCAAACCTCAACCTTATTTATTTCTGACAAGACAAACATCCAGAAATAAAAGACATCTTTTCATCCCTTCTGAATGTCAATTCTATTGCCTTCTGTGTCAGGAGCATGAATGATTGGAAACTTCATTCTGTGTGTGACAAAAGGAGGTTTACATAGTCAGAGAATGCAAAATTAACATATAGCAAGAAGGGAAATTGTCAGCTTCCGAAATTGTGGGTGTAACACTTCCTTTCTAAAGAGGAAGGGTATAAAATAGAACTCTGGATTGGAAGAATGCATATTTAGATTCTGACCCAAGGCTGTGAACCTGAAGCAAATCACATTACTTTTCTGGGTCTTAGTTTCCTTGTATAAATAATAGTTTTAAAGTTAGGCCTTATAGTAGCAGATCTCAGGAAAAGCTGAATTTAGGTGCTTAAGGGGTATAATAGTATAATAGTAAACAGTCTCTCTTTAGCCCTTCACTCAGTGTTCTTCTCTATTGGCTTCATTCTCAGAGAGGCCCTCCTAAAGGGGATACAAAGAAAGCCTTTGGAAACCTCAGGCTTATATTCTATCTGCTCAGTAACAACAGCAGAAAAAGAGAACATGTTTCTCAACAGTATCAGCAAAAGTCCTGGAGCTGGTATTCATAAGCTTTAATTGACATGACTTGATCTCATGTCATAACCATGACCCAGATGATACGTATTGACTTTGGCTGGAGTCTGAGTTACATGCTCACAAAACACAATTCAAAGGAAGTCTGTGGCACTATAAGAAAAAAATGAAAACAGATATTGGTGGGGGGAAAAAAACAGTTATCAACTTCATGAAAGAAATTGATCAGAAGATAGCAAAGCTCCCTTCACATTCTAATGAAATTGCTCATTGTAGAATCCCTCTGATTTTGAAATACTCAAAAATAACAAAGGTTAATATTTTGCCCAAATCAGTTTTAATTTCTTCAAATAATGAGTAACAAATTATTCTAACCAGTGATTGAATAAACAAAACATTTTCCTCAAAACGGATTGTGAGTTCTATGAATAAAAAAACAAAAACAAACAAACAAACAAAATGCGATGATGGTAGAATTTGCCAGAATTTTTCCCATAGATCTACCCCTAGAGAAACATGTGGTCACCACTAAAAGTCAACTGTGTGCCCTTCAAGCAGCTTATTTGATCTGTAATGATAAGCGATTGGAAATAAAATTGAAGATACTAGTATATAAGTAATTCATTCTTAAATGGATTAGGTAAAACTTTGAAATACATCAGTACTGAAAGGCATCAATCTCTAATAATTGTGAAAAAATTCATTCTGGCTAGGTTCTGGCTAGAAGATGTAGGAACCAAATTCTTGTATGGAAAGCGTGATGAGAGGAGTTAACTGAAACTGCAAGTAGTTGAAGATTGAATCACTGCGTTGTAGGAGTCAATAGAAGAAACATTAACATTAATTCAAAGAGAAGAAAAAATGGCAGCCCCACAGGAATGAATCCGATGATTAGAATTTTAAAGGATGATGTTTGTGATGATTAATTTTAGGTGTCAACTCTGGCCTAAGGAATCCCACATAGCTGGCAAAACACTTTCTGGAGATACGTTAGGGTATTTCTGGAAGAGATTAGAATTTTACCTGTAGACTGAGTAAAGTTCTGCCCTCACCAATGTGGGCAGGTATCATCCCATCCCTTGAAGACTCAGAAAAGAAAGGTAGAGGAAGAGCCAATTCTTGTTCTTCTTGAGCTAGAATATCCACCTTCTCCTGCTCTTAGATATCAGAGCTCCTGGTTTTTAGGCTTCAGACTCTGGGACTGATACCCATGCCCCTCTCCACCTCCCAACTCTTCTCACGCCTCAACCCTCTACTGGGAGTTGCATCAGCTCCCCTCGTCTTTAAACCTTCAAACTGAACAGAATTATAATATTGGTTTTCCTGGTTTTTTTCTCCAGCTTGCAGATGGCAGAAGGAGGTCATGGCTTATGTCAGCCTCCAAAAATCTTAAGAGCCAATTCCCATAATAAATATCCTCTTCCTTAACTATTATCTGTATCTATATCCTACTGATTCTGTTTCTCTGGAGAACCCTGCCAATACAGTGTTCATGTTTCACTTTTAATTGGTGAAATTAAATCTGAAATAAATTACTTAAATCTTACATAAATGAAAGTTCCAAATGCTTTCTTTAATTAAAAACAATTCCATGAAACCATGTGTAGTCAGCTTTAGCCTTTTTTCTCCTCCTCTTACCAGTCTTAGTCCCTTTTCTTCTGTTTATTGTGACAATTCCTAGCCCCTTGAAGTATTCACTGCACCCCTAGATTTTCTTTATTAAGGTCACACTTGTTGGAAGCATCATCTCTGTAGAATGCAAGATTTTTTTCCTCTCAACAGAAGCAATCAGCCCAGAACCTTAATGATGTCACTATTACATATGCCACTGATGCATATGACTTTCTAGTGCTTTGGAATGTTTAAAGAAGTAGCAGAGACATCTTGGTAAGAAATAATTGCTAGATTTTACAGCAAAGAAGACTGGACAGTCTTAAAATTCCATTCATGTTGTTCATAGTATGTTACATATGTATGTAATCCATTTTTGTTGTTCCAAGAGAGCCACAACCAGTGGCCATAGCCAAGGTTCTTTTATTATTTTGAGACAGAAAATAACAGTTATGAAAGGTTTTTTCAAGGAATGGGAGAGTCTCTCACCAAACAGTCCATACATTTTTCATTCATCACTTACATATCATCAAGGCCTAAAACACATTTGCAATCAAAGCTATAGGATTTGGAAGAGGGCATTATTTTACATGACAATATATGTGGTCTCGCTCATACAGTTAGCATTTTGTGCGTCTGTACACATTTGTGCAATGGTAAGTAGTCACTAAAATCTTTGAGCAATAAAATTCATTTAATAAGTTGCTGTGCAGTCTGATTAGCAAGTACATGTGACCTGTCTAATAAGAAATGGTATCTAGAAATGTGAAATGTAACACTCAATGGATATTAGTCATGAAAGGCTAGATCATGCTGCAGTAACAATCTCCCAACTCTTAATGGCTTTAAAAACAAAAAATTTATTTCTTACACTACATATCATCATGGGTCTTCAAGGGGACCCTTTCATTGCCAAGGGACCCTGTCTGATGGAGAAGTTGCCATCTTGAGTTTTGCCAATCCAATAGCCATCCCAAAGGGATGACAAAATTGGTAAAATTTCCTGCAAATAATTAAAAACTCCTCCCAGAGTGGCACACATGACTTCTGCTCAAACTTTCTTCATCAGAATTGGCCACTTCATCTCTACCAAAGTCATAAGGTCTCTATCAACCACAAGGAAGCCAAACAGTACAATTCTATCCTGTCTGGAAGGTAGAAAGCTGGATATATTCTTTGAGAAACATTGATGACTACAACAGAATAAGAATGCAATGGAATTAAAGCAATAAAAACTAGGATTAAAATAGTGACTATATTGTAGTTTGCAAAAAATAGAGAGTCATTTAAATTCTGGTGGGAAGGAACTGGAAGTTAACAGCAGACTATGCAACTGCACATTATAAAATATTTATTAACATTTTAATATGCACTGTTCAATTCTTTCTGTGGTTTTATTCTTTCTACATTATTTTACTATCTTTACAAAATCTTGAGCAAAAAACAATTCCTTTGGTAATATAAGAAAATATATTATCTAAACTAAATTCCTAAACGACCCTATATCCTTTTGCAAGAGTTTAAAGAAGGGTAACATCTCCTACCTAATAATATGAATAACACATATTCCTATGTGAATGGGTACTCTTTACCCAGGCACATACGAAGCATGCCATCCTTCCCTCCTTAGTATACAAACTATGAAATTAATTTTGTGTCAAATATGTTTTAAGCATTGCTTGGATGTATTATGGGAAGTTCTTGGACCAAAATCTCAGACTTTTATCCCTGAAGCTAATCCAGCTCACTGCCTTCTCAAAATCTTACAATTCATTGGGGAAATGGTTCCAATCAATAAATACATCTTAGTTTTTAAAACCTTGCTACATTTATTCTGGGAATAGAAGAAAACTTCCCTATTAGCCACTCCCTTCTCTCACAGATACATTCACTGTAACAATATTTAGCTCTTCACATCATTTATCTGAAAGGTGTCAATTTTAGGACTGCTGGCAAGATGTTTTGGTCCGTGAAGTAAAGTTGCTCCACCTTCATAGGACTATTATAAAAACTATTAAAAAATAGTCTATCTCAGTAAATTTGACAGAGAGGAATAAACAATAAATATAAAATGATGTAATAGCCATTTTTGCTTCCTGACTCCCTGCTTCAGTTGCTGTATCTCGTCTCATCTTTTCTGAACTTTGGACTAGGATTTAAACTATTGGCTCCCCTGATTCTCAAACTATACCACTTCTTTCCTGGTTTTCCAGCTTTCAGGTGGCAGATCATGGGACTTCTCAGCCTCTATATCGACCTTTCTTTATGAGAGAAGATCACTTTTGTATATTCCCTGTCTGTAGAATCCTTCTTATCTGATGGTTTCTTGTGAACTTTAAAGATGTTAATAACCCCAAAGTGCTTCAAACTGAGCCTAGCAGGGGTTCTGGACCAAGATGACAACATAAGAGGCTTCTGAATTTCTCTCCTCCCATGAGTACATCAAATATAAGCTACATACAAAACAATTCCCTCTGAAAGAAATCCAGAAAGTTCTTAAGTGATTCCTATATAATGGGATGACTGAGAAAATACAGACATTGAAATAGGTAGGAAAGGCTGAGACATACTCTCAGTAAACCCCACACTGGCATCAGGAAGGAATATTCAATTTCCAGCTTCTCCCTGAGGAGCAAAGGGTTTGGACCACATATCTAGCGTTCCAACATTTAAGGCAGCCACCACTAAGTGGGTGAGATCCCAAAACATCCAGCTCTGAAAGCCAGTAGAGCTTACATTCAAGAGTCTCACAGTACTACAGCAAACAAAAAAGCCTTTGTTAATGAGTACTTGAGCACTTGCCACAGCTACCCCCCAGGTCTCAGCACAGAGGGAGCCAGCAAAAATGCTCATCTCCCTGTGTCTTTTTCTGGAAGAGGTTTGACTGCACACTTTTGAAACTACTGCCTGAGGTCCAGCTTTCTAATTTGCAGGCATCTAGGTGCTAACTTATTTTCCCCAGAGCCTATTTTTTGTTGTTGAGTTTTAGGAATTCTCTACATAGTCTGGATACTACTCTTATCAGATATGATTTCCAAACATTTTCTCCCATTTCGTGGGTTGCCTTTATTCTATTAATAATGTCTTTTGATGTGTAAAAGGTTTTCATTTTCATGAAGTCCAATTTGTCTATTTTTTCTTTTATTGCCACTGGTGTCATATTTAAGATATCATTGCCAAATTCAATGTTGTAAAATTTCCTCCTGTGTTTTCTTCTATGCATTTTATAGTTTTAGCTCTTAGTTATGTTTTTGTTCCATTTGGAATTAATTTTTGTACATGGTATTAGGTAAAGGTTCTATTTCATTCTTTTGTATGTGGATATCCAGTTTTCCCTACATGATTTGTTAAAAGATGGTCTTTTCCCCACTGAATAGTCTTGGCGCCTTGTTGAAAATTATATGACCATATATGTGAAAATTTATTTCTGAGCTCTTTATTCTGTTCCATTAGTCTCTATATTTGTCTTTGTACCAGTACCTCACTTTTTTGATTACTGTAGCTTTGTAGTGAGTTATGAAATCAAGAATTGTGAGTCCTCCGACTTTGTTTTTTTAGGATTGTTTTGGCTACTCAGGGTCCCTTAAGATTCCATATGAATTTTAGGATGAGTTTTTCTTTTTCTTCAAACACATTGTTGGGATTTTGCTAGAGATTGCACTGACTATGCAGATCTCTGAGTAATATTGACACCTTAACAAGATTGTGTTCCAGTCCATAAACATGTGATGTCTTTCATTTATTTATGTCTTCTTTAATATTTTCAGCAATGTTTTGTGATTTTCATTGTATAAGTCTTTCACCCCCTTGGTTGTTAATTTCTAAGTGTTTTATTCTTTCAACGCAATTATAAATGGAATTATTTCCTTAATTTCTTTTTTACATTGTTCATTGTTAGCACATTGAAATGCAATTGATTTTTGAGTGTTGATTTTGCATTCTGCTAATTTGTTGAATTTATTTATTAGTTCTAATAGGGTTTTTGTGCAATCTTTAGAGTTTCCTACATATAAGGCCAGAAGCTTTACAAACAGAGATAAATTTACTTCTTCCTTTCCAATTTGGAAAAGACTGTTGCTTTTTTTGCCTAATTGCTCTGGCTAGAATATCCAGCACTATGTTGAAAAGAAGTGGCAAATTAGGTATCTTTGCCTTATTTCTGATTTTAAAGGTGTATCTCTTTGTTTTTCACCATTGAATGTGATGTTTACTATGGGTTTATATATGATTTTATTATATTAAGGTAGTTGTCTTCAATTTTTACTGTTATTACCCTGAAAAGGTATATATTTTGTCGAATGTTTCTACATCAATTAAGATGACTATGTTTTCTTTCTCAATTCTGTTAATGTGGAATATTGATCAATTTTCATATGTTGAACAATCCTTGCATTCCAGGAATAAATTCCATTTGGTCATAGTGTATAATCCTTTTAATACACTGCTCATTCTGGTTTGCTAGGATTTGACTGACGATCGTTGCATTAATGTTCATAAGGGATATTGTCTAAAGTTTTTTGTAGTGTTTTGTCTAGCTTTGAATCAGGGCAGTGGCCTCATAGAATGAGTTAGGAAGTGTCCTATACTCTTTAATCTTTTGGAAAAGTTTGAGAAGGATTGGTGTTTGTTTTTTTTTTAGTTTTTTTTTGTTTTTTTTTTTTTTTTACCAGTGAAGCCCTTCAGCCCCAGGGGTTATTTTTGTTGGGTGATTTTTGATTATTAATTTAATTCCCTTTCAAGTTATAAATTTATTCAGCTCTTCTAGTTCTTCAGTCTTGGTAGGTTTTGTGTTTCTAGAAATTTGTCCATTTTATCTGGGTTATCCAATTTTTTGGCATATAATTGTTTACAGTACTCTCTTATAATCTTTTTTCTTTTTATAGCATTGGTAATAATGTCCCCACTTTCATTTTTTTCTTTCTATTTCAGCATAAATTTTTGTGCTTATTTTACACAAAGAATTCAGAATACTTGAGGCACACCGTATGACACTGAGTAAACTTTTCAGTCTTTGCTTCTTTCTTCTTTAAATATAGATACTGACAGAAAAGATAGATTAGATGCAGTCTACTTTTTCCTCTACAAATGATTTCTTAGAGCATTATAAACAATGAAATTAAAATGAGTAAATACTGGAAATTCGTTGTAAGCAGTACCATAACATCCAGTCACACTGGTACAAATAACAGCTCCAAAGAAGTTTGAAAAATACGTCTGAATTCTTGAAATCACTTTTGGACAAGCCATGATTGGAGCGGCTACTCTTCTCATATTCACAGTTTGGTAGAAAGTGCATTAGTATACCTCCACGCCCAGTGGCTAAGGCTGCCCCTGCAGCATCATTAGTACAGGCCCCAGGTCCAGGTATCACCGAATTTCCTCTTTTACCATATATCTTGGATTTTATGCCATTTATAGATGTGTACCAATAGCAGTATGTCCAATTTAATGGATTCTCCAAATTCACCAGGACTTCCTCCAAAGCCCACAGAGCTGTCACACTGTTCTCCCTCCCTCACACACAGCACAGCCACTCAACTGCTTCCAGGGTAGAAGCTCCAGATGCCAATGTCCTCCACACAGCTTTGGTCACATCCTTGTATCAAAGCTTGGTCTAAGTGTTGAGGGTCAGGGACAGAAGGCTTGTGTTGCATGGGAGGGCTGTCCTCAAGCAGGAGCAGCAGGAGAAGCAGAGGCAGGTGTGACTTCTGCATCAGGCCTCACACCAGATTGATGAGCATAGGAAGGTCATAGGCCAGTGCAGCTAACGCAGACCTGGTTGCTGGCCCTCACTTTCATGTCTGATTTTAGTAATTTGAGGCCTCTTTTTCTTAGTCCATCCAGTTAAATGTTTGTCAATTTTGTTGACTTTTTTGAAGAACCAACTTAGTTTCATTGATGTTCCCTATTGTTTTTCTATTCTATATTTCATTTATATCTGCTTTAATCTTTATTATGTCCATCTTTCTGCTAGCTTTGGCTTAGTTTGCTTTTTCTTTAGTTCTTTAAGTTGTAAAGTTAGGATGTTGATTTGAAATTTTTCTTCTTTATTAAGGTAAGGATTTATAAGCTATAAATTTTCTCCTTAGCACTCATTTCACTGGGTCTCATAAGTTTTGATATGCTATGTTTTTGTTTTCATTTATCTCAAGATACTTCCTAACTTCTCTTGTGATTTTCTTTAATACATTGGCCATTTAAGAATATGTTTATTTTCATAAATTTGTGATTTTTCCAATTTTTCTTCTGTTATTGATTTCTAACTTTATCCCACTATGGTCAAAGAAATACTTTGTATTAAATCTATCTTTAAAAACTGAGACTTAATGTGTGGCCTAACATATGGTCTACTTTGGAGAATTTCCCATGTGCACTTGAGAAGAATATGTATTTTGTTGTTCGGTAGTGTTCCATGTAAGATAGACCTAATTGGTTTACTGTGTTGTTCACATCTTGTATTTCCTTACTTCTCTTCTCTCTGGTTGGTTATTCTAACCATTACTGAGAGCGGAGTATTGAAGTCTCCAGTTATGATAGAAGTGTCTATTTCTCTCTTCCTGTCTATCCATACTTGCTTCATGTTTTGATGGTCTGTTATTAGGTACAAAAATGTTCAAAATGGTTATATATCCTTGCTATATTGAAACTTTTATTAATAGATAATGTCCTTCTTTGTTCCTTGTAAACTTTTGATTCATAGGCTTTTGATTTAAAGTTTATTTTGTCTGATATTAGTATAGCCATCCCTGTTCTGTTTGTATGAAATATTTTTCCAACCTCTTACTTTCAATACGAATGTGTCTCTGGATCGAAAGTGAGTCTCTTGTAGATAGCATATAGTTGGATGATGCTTTTTAGCTATTTTATCAACCTTTGTCTTTTGATTAGAGTGTGTCATCTACATTTAAATTAATTATTGATAATGAGAGACTTCTCTATCTCATTTTTCTATGCTTTATACATTTTTTTGTCCCTCATTTCCTACACTTCTGTCTTCTTTCATGTATAGTTGATTTCTTTGCAGAGAAACATTTTAACTCTCTGCTCATTTCCTTTTGTGTATATATTATAGTTTTTTTTCTTTGTGGTTACTATGGAGATTGCATTTAACATCCTAAAGTTATAACACTCTAATTAGAATTTATACCAGCTGAAGATCAATGGAATAAAAAAAATTCTGCTTCTATATCTACCCACCCCCTTTCAGTTATTGATGTCACAAAATTACATATTTATATACTGTATGTCTAAAACCATAAAATAATAATTGTTTTTATGTATTAATCTCTTAAATTATGTAGAAAACAAAGTGTGTAGTTATAGACCACATTTACAATATATTAGCTTTTACACTATTTCTTTTAATGTATTAGTCTCTTAATTTCTGTAGAAAACAAAAAGTAGAGTTAAAAACCAAAGTTACAATAATACTAGCTTTTTTAAATTAAGTTTATTGGGGTAACATTGGTTAATACAATTATATAATTTTCAGTTGTACATTATCATTTGACATCTGTATATTATATTGTGTGTTTACCACCTAAAGTCCAATTTCTTTCAGCTACCATATATTTGATGCCCTTTACCCACGTCACTCTCTCTCTAACCCCTTATATTTGACCCCCATTACCCCGTCTACCTCCTCCCTCCTTCCTCACCCCCTACCCTCTGGTAAACACTAGTCTATAGTCTATATCCATAAGACTCTGTTTGGCCTGTTCATTTGTTGCTTTTAGGTTTATATGCCACATATGAGTGAAATCCTGTGATTTTCAATTTTTTCTGTCTCACTTATTTCACTTAGCATGATTATCTCGAGGTCCACCCATGTTGTCGCAAATGGCAGTATTTTATCTCTTCTTATGGCTGAGTAATATTCCATTGTATAAATGTACCACTGCTTCTTTAGCCAATCATCTATCATATGATACTTTGGTAGTTTCTATGTCCTAGCCACTATGAATAATGCTGCTATGAACATTGGTGTGCAAATATCTTTTCCGGATATGGGTTTTCAAGCCTTTGGGGTAAATTCCCAGTAGAGGGATTGCTGGATCATATGGTAAATCAATTCAAGTTTTTTGAGGAACCTCCATACTGTTTTCCATAGTGGCTATACCAAATTGCAGTCCCACCAGCAGTGTATGAGGGTTCCTTTTTCTCCGCATCCTCTCCAACATGTTATTACTTGTCCTGTTGATTACAGCTATTCTAACAAGTGTGAGATGGTATCTCATTGTGATTTTGATTTACATTTCCCTAATAGCTAGCGATTTTGAGCATCTTTTCCAATATTTGTTGGCCATTTGTATGTCCTCTAGGAAGAAGTGTCTGTTCAGGTCCTCTGCCCATTTTTTGATTGAATCATTTGTTTGTTGTTTTATTGAGTAGTATGAGTTCTTTGTATATTTTGGATATTAGGTAGGATATTGTTGGAGGTGTTACTTGCAAATATATTTTCATATTCAGATGGTTGTCTCTTTACCTTGTTGATGGTTTCTTTTGCTGAGCAGAAGCTTTTTAGTTTAATGTAGAACATTCATTTTAGCTTTTACTTCCCTTGCCTTTGAGGTCAAATTCATAAAATCCTCTTTAAGTCCAAGGTCCTTGAGTTTCGTTCCATGTTTTCTTCTATGCATATTATTGTTTCAGGTTTTATATTCCGGTCCTTAATCCATTTTGAGTTAATTTTGGTGTGTGGTGATAGACAACAGTCTAGTTTCATTCTTTGGCAACTAGCTTTCCACTTTTCGCAGCATCATTTATTGAAGAGGCTTTCCTTACTCCACTCTATATTTGTGGCTATTTTGTAGAAAATTATTTGCTCATATAAATATGAGTTTACTTTTGGACTCTCAATTCTGTTCCACTGGTTCATGTGTCTGTTTTGCTGCCAATACCATGCTGTTTTGATTACTGCTGCTTTGCAGTATAATTTGAAGTCAGGCAGAGTAAAAAAAAAATTTTTTTTTCAGGATGGCTTTGGCAATTCGGTGTCTTTTGTTCTTCCATACAAATCTGATGATTTTTTGTTATATTTCTCTTTTTAAAAAGCCAATGGGATTTTGAAGGGGATTGCATTAAATCTGTATAATACTTTAGGTAATATGGTCATTTTAACTATGTTGGTTCTTCCAATCCAAGAACACGGAACATCTTTCCATTTCTTTGTATCTTCTTTGATTTCTTTTAATAGGGTCTTGTAGTTTTCATTATATAGGTCCTTCACATGTTTTGTTAAATTTATTCCTAGGTATTTTATTCTTTTTGTTGCAGTTGCAAAAGGAATTATTTTTTCCACTTCTTTTTCTGATGTTTCATTATTAGAGTATAGGAATGCTATGGATTTATGAACATTGATTTTGAGTCCAGAAACTTTACTGTATTTTCTGATTGTTTCTAGTAGTGTTCTTGTGGAGTCTTTAGGGTTTTCTATATAGAGAATCATGTCGTCCGCAAATAGTAACAGTTTGACCTCTTCATTTCCTATTTAGATGTCTTTTATATCTTTCTCTTGACTGATTGCACTCACTAGAACCTCCAATGTTATGCTGAACAACAGTGGCGATAGTGGACAGCCTTGCTTTGTTTCTGATCCTAGAGGAAAGGTTTTTAGTTTTTCACCATTAAGTATAATGTGGCTGAGGGTTTGTTATAGATGGCCTTCATTATGTTAAAGTACTTTCCTTCTATACTGATTTTGTTAAGTGTTTTGATCATAAATGGATGCTATATCTTGTCAAGGCTTT
>NW_011888942.1:2859708-2881829 GCF_000151845.1 Pteropus vampyrus
TATTTATTTATTTATTTTGGTCATTTTGTTTTAGATGAGCTGACCTCTTTCAGTATTTCTCATAGTGCAGGCCTCATAATGGAGAACTCCCTCAATTTTTGTATGTCTGAAAAGGTCTTAATTTCTCCTTCATATCTAAAGGAGAGCTTAGCTGGATACATTATTCTAGGCTAGTTCTTTTCACTTTTCATTATTCTAGGTAGTTCTTTTCACTTAATAGTTTAAACATTTGATTCGATTCCTTTCTGGACTGTAAGGTTTGCACTGAGAAGTCTGATGATAATATAATGGGTTTTCCTTTATAAGTTACCGTTCTCTTCTCCCTGGCTGCCCTGAGAACTCTTTTTGTCATTGATTTTTGATAATTTTAATACAATGTGTCTTGGTGAAGGCCTTTTTGGGTTGAGATAATTGGGTGTTCTCTTGACTTCTTGAATTTCAAGCTCCAGCTCATTCCTTAGATTTGGGAAATTCTCCTCAACTATTTGTCTGAAAATGCTTTCTAGTCCCTGTTCCTTTTCCTCACCTTTGATAATGCCCATTATTCTTATGTTTCCTCTCCTGTTGGCATCAGCTAGTTCTTGAATTTCTCTTTCATTATTTTTCATTCTTCAGTTTCTCTCTTCTTCCTTCTAATTTATTTCTAGATTTCTGTCTTCAGTATCACTGATCATTTCCACCATTTGGTCAACTCTATTTCCCAATCTTTTTATTTCATTTTTCAACTCTTGCGGTGTGCTCTTTAATCCAGGAGGTCTATTCGGTCCTTTTTGAGGGTTTCAATCTCCTTGCTAAAAAACTTATTCTGCTCATCTAGTTGTTTTTTCAATTCCTGAAATTGTTGATATGATTCGTTTCGGATCTCACTGAGGTTTTTCAGAAGTACCATCCTGAATTCTCTGTCATTTAAGTTGCATATTTTTATGTCTGTAAGCTTATTTTCTGAAAATTTTCTCTTTCTTTCTGAGCTGCTTTGTCACCTTGGTTGTTCATCATGTTTAATGGACTATTTCTCCACCTAGGCATCAATGGAAATGTATTCTGCTTTTTTCCAGAAAGAAGATTTATTATATAAAGGTCTCTCTTTAGACTGTTGCAAAGAAGGAGCTTTTCTTTTAGTTTCCAGTAGGTGGCATCTAAGCCTCTTGGATCCCTGCTTTATATAAAGCCTTAAAAATGCCTTTTTATTTTCTGATAGATATTTAATCATGCTCGCTACACTCAGTTTCAGTCTCTATTGATGTTAGCAACAGTTTCAGTAGTGTTTGCTTAGATTCCCCTAGAGCTCTGCGGTGTTCTGTCTCGGAGGGTATAGGGGAAGGGGCCGTCTGGGTTGGGGGTTGGGGCCTGCAGCACAGCCTTGGTTTCATAACTGCTGCTGTTAATAATCAACTGTTGTTTCTGCCATCTCGCTTCTCTGCCTTCTGCCCTGAAGACTGGGCCCTGCCACTGGCTGCGTGAATTTCACAGCTTTCCCAGGCAGGGCTGTTCAGGGAACTCTCCGCTCCTTCTCCCTTCCCCCTCCTCCTGCAGGGAGCTTTGGTGGCTGTGAGAGGCAGCTTCTTTGTTTCTCCTAGTCCACTGCCTGACACCTGGGGTCTGACCTATGGTAACTCTTATGCACAGATCCCACGCTCAGACGTGCTGGCATGCAGTTGTGTATGTTTTGTTGAGTTTTAGATGTTCAGCTTATTTTTTTCAAGGGGAGAGATCTGGGGACATATCTCACTTCACCATGTTTCCAATGATATTTAATACTAGCTTTTATAATTGCTTTTGTATTTACCTTCATGGAGTTCTCTATTTCTTCATATGGCTTTAAGTTTCCATCTTTAAGTGTGTCACTTCTTGTCTATAAGACTCCAGAAAATTCTTCAACATTCTTAATCTCAGTTTTCTTGTATCTACAGTGGGAGCAATACTTAAAGTTCTGTTTAAAGTATTATAATAAATGACAATATATAGGTAATAGTTATTTGTCAACTGTTGTACGACTATGATATATAGTTATAGCTGTTATTTATTCTGTACTCTCTTATTCCTAGATTATTCCAAGCACTAAATAATGAAAGTTGAAAGCTCTGAAGTAGCTAAAAGAAAAGTAAAAGCAGGGACCATTATCAATTATCAATTATAATTCAAGAACAATTAGTTATTGAATTAGCAATGAATTTCATTAACATTGACATTGTTTAGTAAACTGGTTATCATAAACAGTTTAAAATACATTGCACATTTCAGTTTCATATATAGAATGATTTTCTTTATTAGTAATAGAATATTGAGAGCCAAAACTTTAAAAATATTTGCAGTTCTTTGGAAGGAAAACACTGTATTGAACAGCCATGGATAGAAAATACATTGCATTAAAATATATATATATATTTCCTCTGTCTAAATAATGTTGCTATAGGACTATGCAAGGTCAAACTGGTTTCTAATTACAATGAGTTAAACTTCGAATGTTGGCTATATGAAATTCCTCAGCCTTTTATTCTCTATGCTTGGTGAAGGTTTTGGGGGCTGACAGATTGCTATTATGAGCACTGCGGACATTGAAAAATGACTTAGGAGAATCAGTCAGTGCTGGAAAGGACAAATAGCTTCCCAAGAGAAAGATTCATGCAAGGAGTCATTAGCACATATTCAACTACTTGAACCTCAGATATGTATAGATAGTTCCACATTTAGCAGAATCAGTACAAAAGTTACCTTTGAATCCCTCTTATTTCTTTCCTCTCTCTTATCCATCCTTCCACTGATCCTTATACGATTTCACTCCCTGCTCTAGGTACCAAACAGATAGAAACTAAGAGAAAATGAGCACAGCTCCTTGCCTAGTTTCTGTACCATGTAACTTTATCAGCATGATCTCTGTCTTTTAAGTAGATGATAGCATGGATAGCCACATGCAAGACTATAGAATGTATATAAGTGCCGACTCTATTAACAAATTGGCATTCAACAAATATTTAATGGGTAAACACTATGCCTGGCACTATCTTAAGTCCAGAAGATAGAGCCAGAAACTAGACAAATACTCTTCAATGGATTTATGGTCTAGCGAGAGGGTACAATAAGCAGACAATTATGGTGTGTTAAAATTGCAATGATTAAGGATGTACAGTGTGCTGTGGGACTACAGAGTAGGGGCTCCTTACCAAGACTGGAGATGAACGTAATGATTGGTAAGAAAGATGTCTTAAGGAAGTATTTTCAATTTCGCAGTACATTGTAGATGTGAGCATAGCAAAGTTTATTATCTTCCTCATTATAATAAGGAGGAAAGAAACATTTAGTTTTAAGCTGCTACTGAGAAGAAATATTAGATCTTAATTTAGTTATACTTTGGACATGTTAATAAGGGAACTGCAACTCAGCTCTTTCAATCTGTTTGCCTTAGCAGTCAAGTTGAGGTATAACCTATGTGTGGGAAATGTTGGCATTCTGAATGGCTAGGTTCCTTTGGCACACTTGTCATACTTCTGTTGGCTCAAACTTCCACCTGAGAAAATCTCTCAACAGAGCCTAATAAAACCATGCTAACTCCATGCTCCAAAAGCACACAGGACATAGAGTGTAAGACAACTCATCTATTTAAATGTAAGAAAAATCAATAAATGTAACAAGGAATATTGATTGACCCTTAGTAATGCAAAGCCCCACAGCATATTGACCTTACATGTATTAAAGCCTAATGTCATTCACCATTCCTGGATAAAAGATTGTTTTCATAGGCGAGTCTTTCATCAGCAGGATGAATAAAATCAACTATAGAAAGATCCCTCTTTTGGAACTGTCAACACTGGGTTTGCCTCTCTTCAGCCATTGTCTGTGTAATACATATCAGAGCAATGTTGTGGCACCCAGATTATACCTTTCCTTGTGCTAGAGCTGTTATAATACTATGCTATGCTATTGAGTGAGGTTAGCCCTCGGGTGGTTTTCCCTACAACAAAGGATTGATTGTTGGTAGTAACTTCTCTTGCAGAGACTACTTGGAAGTACAGCAAGGAGATGTCTTGTGAAAAGGAATTCACAGTGGCCAGGGTAACTTTATCCATCTTTTCCTTACTTATTCAGAGTGCTGCTTTGATATTAAAATACATTTTTTTCTGAAAACAGGCATACATATACACACACACACACACACACACACACAAACACACACACACACACACGATGTAGGGCTTAAACAAAAGCCTCTAATTCCTAATCAGTGTTCTTCCACTCTCTAGGGAAATCCATGGGTGCTTTTATGGCTCTAAGAATTGCCTATCACTTACTTAAGGATATATCAATGTTACAGGTTGAACTGTGTCTCTTCAAAAGATGTTAAAGTCCTATCTTCCAACACCTGTGAATATGACCTTGTTTGGAAATAGTCTTTATAGAGGAGATGACCAGGTTAAGGTGAGGGCATTAGGATGGGCACCAATCCAATGTGACTGGTATCCTAATAGAATGGGAACATTTGGACACAGAGAGAGACATGTACACAAGGAAAATGATGTGACATCACAAGAAGAATGCCATCTACCAGCTAAGGGATGCTCAAGGCTATCAAATGCTAGGAAAGAGGCATGGAAACTCTCCCTCACAACCTTTAGAAGGAATCAATCCTGCCAATGCCTTGATTTTGAAGTTCAAGCCTCTAGAACTGTGAGAAAACAAATTTCTGTGGTTTAAGCCACCCAGTTTTTGGTACTCTGTTAAAGCAGCCCTAAGTAAATAATATAATCAGTGACAGCCATTGATCAATTTGTACTCTATGTGTAACCTTGGAACCAGAGCTACTACAGATAAAAATAAAGTGTAAAAGACTATATTGCTTCCCACTTAAGGGATTCAGAATATAATTAAAGAAGCTCTTTTATTTCATTGAACTTCATCCTGTATAAGATATAGAAGCAGATCCTGAGAAAGACAAGAGTTCATTAGGAAGTTGAATGCCATCAACAGAATTAGTTTTATTGCTATAGGCTTTGCATGACAAAGAAGTCTGAATGCTAACTTACCCCATTCACTAGGATGTTTATTTTTTATTACCCCTACTGTGCTTCAAAACCCTTCTCGTCATTCCCAAAATCCTCTACCAACATGTAGGAATTAGTACCAAAGATGATATTCATTTGCCCTCCCTTTTCTAGGTTCTTTATTGCATGTTTACATGTGTGTGCATTTGTATAGGCAGAAAATGAAACCTGGCTTTAAACATCTATCTACAATTATCCCTTAAAACTCCACACATGTTGCTATGTTGGTTTCACTTCTAAAACTGAGTTTCTGGCTGTTTTCTCCTCTGTACTCTGTTCCTGCTGAAAATTAGAGTTTTCTCTTAATCTAAGCCCATGTTTCTGGACCTCTGACATCCAATTTAGCTTTTGTCAATCTCTTCCTCAAAGAGATTCAGTGTTACCACTGGATGAAATTCTTTTTCAAAATGTAATACATAATAAAATTTTGATAGTGCTACCTATTTGTTTTCTATTTAGTCATTGTTCTTGAAAACCCCAATGCTGTGTCCCACTTACCCTGCCTACCTACATCAGGCCCTAGTTCAGCATGTAATAGCTACCAGTCACTGAGAGGTTCTTATCATTACTATGAAAGACGCATAATTCATGTATATTTTACAATAATCATAAGAGATAGAAACACTACTTTCCAAATTCTACATAGAAACTTAAGCTCAAAAGGTGGTAAAGATTTATGTCTCACCCATCTCTAATTTTACTATGTTTCATTGCACCAATTATAATACTCTTCAGGATGTCAAACAAAAGAATGATTTAGTTATTGGTATTAGTGTTGAGAAAATGAATTACTCTAATTGCTGAATTATTTTTAAATTCTTTTGTAAGTCAAGAAGTTTCCAATTCTCTCAACTAGATTGATTGAAGAATTTACCAGTTGACAGCTGCTCATAAAGAGTATTTTTTATGATTAATCATTACATGATTTTTGTCATGTATCTCAAAAAGATTTCAAAGTGACATTGCTATAACAAAACATTTCCATTCCTATGTAATATTTCTCAGGCATGAAATAGGAATAGAATTGATGTTGACTAATACCTCAGTTAGCAATAACATAAAGACATGAACTAATTAGAAAAAGCAAGGTCCAGTCCAACCTATTGAAAGTTGCATCTCTAGATGGAGAGCCAGAGGAGAGAAAGAGCAATTAGGAGGATCATTTTATAAACCATATAAATGTCTAACTAATGTACTGTATACCTGAAACTAATAAAATAAATTTTTTTAAAAGAAAAATAGAACGCTGCATATCCAAAAAACTAACAACCCTTGTCAAGAGGTCAAAGGGCTAGACTATCTCTCCTTTACTGACGGAAATATTTTGAGTGACCCAAATGATTTTCAGATTTGGAAATCAACATGAAAGTCCTGAACTGAGAATATTACATCTTTCAGGTAACTCCACAGAGAATAGACATCTTAACCAATAAGAGAAGATTTGATCAAACTTGAATAAATGAGAGCCTGTGAGATAAAGCTGATTATTTCCATCTTTTAAAGAAAGTCTACATAGGTCAACAATGATCATTATTTCTCTCCCACTAAAGTTCAATAGGCATGGGGTGATAAAGAATTACCTGATGGTCCCATTTAAAATCTTTTAGAATCTGAATTAAAACTGTCTATTCAGATATAACAGTTTGGTGATACATCATAATTTTCTACTCTAGCAACCGTATCAAGAATGCAAATTAGGATAAATAACTTAATTTCTGAGAATTTAATTCTACATCTTAATAATGGGCCAAATTACAGGTTGCTATAAGAATTAAATTACATAAGACATGGTATATAAAGTACCAATTATTTTATTTGCTGAGAATTAAAGTATAAGTAAGTATAAAGATTTAACTTTTTAATTCAAGTATTTATTGACTAGTACATAAAACAGATATTTACTTATAAGATTACTTTGCTAATTTTAAAAGTAATTAAAAAAGATGTATGTAATTTAGTATTTCCACATACATAATTTGCAAAGATGAGTTAATTTTAACAGTAGATTATATTTTATTTTGACAAATAGGAAAGATTTGTTTTCCTTTTAAATAAAATCAACTTTATTGATAGGTAATTTATATATAATAAACTGCATACATTTTAAGAGTAGATATCAATGAGTTTCAACAAAGTATACACCCATAGAAACACCACTGTAATCAAGATAGCATATTTCTATCACCTCTAAAAGTTTTCTTGTGCCTCTTCCCTGTCAACTTCCATCTCTGACCACCTGACCCAGGAACCACTAATTTGCATTTTCCCATTATAGATTAGATTTGTAATTACTAGAGTTTAATACAAATGCAACAATAATGTATTCTTTCATGTCTAGCTTCTTTACTCAGAACTATGTTTTACAAGTACCAACAATTCATTGTTCTAATTGCTGAGTAGTATTCCACTCTGTGAATATATTATAACCCTTTTTGCTTTAAAATATTTTCTCAGTTTTATTGAGGTATAATTGATAAACACAAATTGTATATATTCAAAGTGTACAACACGATTTTTTTAAAGTTTAAATTTCACACATATAGATTCCTATTTTTGCAGTATTATTGGGAAATAACATATATATAATTATATATTAAAATTAAGTCTTAGGTGGTCAAAAGGTACAAATTTCCAATTATAAGTACTAGGAATTCTTTGTAATGTACATGATATTGTCTATGTAATTACAGTCTATGTGATGTACAATGTGATAACTGTATATAAAATAATATAAAATATATAAAATAAATATCATGTATATATTATATATATATAAGTTTAAGTCATACAGCATAGTTTGATTTACACATATTGTGAAATGATTACCACAATAGGTTTGATTAACATCTATTTTCTCATGAAGATAAAAAGAAAAAGAAAAGAAAAGAAAAATAGAAAATAATTCTCCTAACGATGTCTTAGGATTTACTTTCTTAAAACTTTCCTATATATCATACAGCAGTGTTAACTATAGTTATCACGTTGTACATCACATAGACTGTAATTACACAGACAATATCATGTACATTACACAGACTCCCTAGTACTTATAATTGGAAGTTTGTACCTTTTGACCACCTAAGACTTAATTTTATAGCAGATCAAGTAGGATCTTAGTTTGCTCCCTCCACTAAAATTCTTCTGTCTCTTGTGTGAGCAGTACTGACACTAGAACAATCTACACTATTTGCAGAAGGCTTAGAAAAAAGACGGTATTTAAATATTCCCTTTTGACTTAAGCATTAGAGATATTTCTTAAATGGCCTTAATATATGGGGACATAAAAGCAATGTTCATAATTCCATTTTTTCATTAACAAACATTCGTTAAGCACTTGATACAGAAACTAATACTATAAAGCTAAAGACAAAATTAACCTTTTCTTACTCTCAATTATGAAAATTAATCATAATGTGCTGTGAAATATGCTTTAATAAATATATCTAGGATGGCAAGAGCGGTAACTAAAATAAATGATTAGGATCACAAAAAAAGGAGATATTCAAGGTAATATTTATAAAATATTTATAATATTTATAAAATGTCCTAGATTTTGTCTAAGGGCACTAAAAGACCATTGGCTGCTGTGTTCACTACTGAGCTAGCATATTATTGGCATTCAATAACCAATCATTTCTTGTCAAGAAATCATTATTGACAATTATTTTTTCAATGAATTAATAAGTGTATGAAAACATCTGTATGCTTATATCTTAATATGTCTGTTGGCTGACTTTGAATAAGCTGCAAAAGAATCTGGGTTTATTTAGCTCAGGGCTGTCTATAATTGTTTAAATTTTATCATGAAAGGAAGGGTAGAGAGCATACCCTCTGGACTCACACAGAACAAACTCCTATTTCACTAGTAAATTCTTATACTATTTGCATGTAATTTCCAGTCTTTACTTCTCTGACTTAGAGACTCCTAGTACTATCAAACATTTTCATCAGATGTGGATCCTAGCCCCTTCACTAAATTGTCTTTCTTCTCAGATATGTATCAATTTTTTTAATGTCCACAGTGAAATTGGGTGCCCAACACTAAAATATATTACAAATACAGGAGACAGTAGGAACAATGACAGTAACTTCATTTACAAATTATTTTCTACTAGAGGGTACCTTATTTGGAAGAAAGAAAGATGTCAACACAGCCTACCAGGGCAAGATCTTTTCTCGTCATGGTTTGTTCCCTTTGTTTCACTCTGTTTTTCTGTTGCTAGGAATAAAAACCAACTCTACTCTGATGAAAAAATAAAATTTTAGCATAGGGATAACCTGTTCATTTGTAGCATGTAACTTTAAAAGCCAGAACATTCCTTAGATTTCATCAGGGGCTCAGCAATCCTCTCTGACCAAGCTTGTGCTCAGAGAAGATTCAGAAGAAAGAAAAACACTAAATCCATAATGATGGCATCTTTATCTTCCAGATGGCCCATCTTCACAGTCTCCTGATCCCGGTCTGAAGCAAGTTCACAGTCCTGCATGGAGATGCTCCTAGACCCTTTATGTCCTAAGCCTTGTCTCTTTTTTTTTTCCCCACTGTGATCCATTCTAGAGTCCCAAATATTTTCTCCTTAAGACATTATAGAATTCCTCTCTTTCTGCCATTGAGAAAATTTCAGACTTTTGTAAATAGCACCACTAAAGCACTACAAATTCTTATTTTCGCTAACAATCAAAAGCAGATATAAGTAATAGAGACTCCACAGAGCTCTGAAACATAATGATTTCTATGTTAATGCATATGAATTATGGATTATTGTTTTTTTCCTCATATTGTGGGTAGGCATGGTCACCTTTGGAGATTGTCATCAATTATCTGGGGAGGAGGTGAGGGAGGGCTATTTCCTTCTGTGCCCCCATCTCTTGCTTCTGAAATTCAAGTGATCCATCATATGCCATAGAAGCCAGTCATCTCATGTAAACTACGACTGCATGTTATTCTCCATTCAAAGGAAAACTATGCCATCATCTTCAAGATGGTGGCAATAAAAATTCGCCAGAAACATCCTAGAGAAAGGAGGCTTAACTCAGGCCATCTAAATGAACCTGGGACAAAGAACTGAGCACAAGTGATCAGTACAGGTTCTTTAAGCATTTATTTTAAAAATTCATCTTTTTCCCACCAAGCGAAAAATACATTCTTTGAAAAAATTCTAAATTCTTTCTCAACATACTCAATACTCATCCTGGCCACTATTTTTTTTTTTTTTTCATTTTGACAGTCAGACTGATACAGAATTTTTAGCCATTTGAAACGAATTAGGAACAGCTGGAGTATCAAGAGATGTTCCCAAATAGGACCTGACGATCAATTTCCATATTTTGTCATAAATAAGATGAAGAGGGGCTCCCTTTTCCCATGGTGACAACCATTCAAATGTTGAATAACTCCACCCTCAAAAAGAATAAATCTCACCATTAGCCAATCCAAAGCACAGTGCTTGAGATACAGTGATTTTTCAAAAGCACGCCACTCCTCTACTTATTTGGGACTCTTTTGTATGTACACATACTTAATGAAAGGCAAGAAAAAAAAAAGAATTAAGATGATATTAAGATGATCAAAACCAACAGTTGATTATTTGAATAAAAACTACTGAAACAAATTTCTGAAGGATATGAATATCAATCACCCACTAATTAATCTATAGACTCAACTCAATTCCAATCAAAATCCTGACAAGGACTTTCATGGAAGCTGACAAGCCTACTACGAAATTTATATGGAGCAGAAAAGGGTCAAGAATTGCCAAAATACTAACTCTTGAAAAAGAGTGTGGTGCAGATTTTACTTCACTATAAAATGAAAACAGAAGAGGAGAGGGGAAGAAAGGAGAGGAGATCACATGTGTGTATGTGCATATGTAGTCTGTCCACTGTAAAATGTGTTTCACACTGAGTTGTGATAAAACAATATAAATTGAAAAACTCCACTCAAAAGAAATTTAGAACATGTGAAGAAATAAAAATGTCCATAGCAGCCCTAATGGAATAACAAAAAAAAACTTTTAACAGCGCAAATATGCACCAATAAGAAAATGGTTACAATGTATTTGTAAAGTGAAATATTATTCAGCAGAACAAAAAATGGACCATAGTTACTTATTAACAACACGAATAAATCTCATAAACAGGTTAAATGAAAAGAAACAAGTTGAAGAATATTCACATTGCAATTGCATTTATATACAGTATTGAAACCAATGAAGCTAAATACTACTTATAAATATGACATGGTAAAACAATAAAGAAAAAATGCTAATCCCATGAAAAAGGAGGAGTAAAATGAAAATACCAAAGGGAAAGTTACATAATAGGCTTCAGAAATATTAGTAATTTATCCTTAAACTGGGTGTTAGGTATAGTTAGGGTTGATACTCAAAATATGTAATAATCTACACTACTAACAAATCTAAACAGACAATTGCCATAGTAATTTATCAAAAGTGTTTTCTTCCCAGGCATTATGTCTTTAGAACTGGATCTTAGGGAAGTATAGGTCCAAGTAGCTGAGCAGAGGAATTAGGGAGTGCTTGGAGATTCACATCAGTAGTTATCTACCAGCCAGTACAGCAATATTTCAACAATCAGTACAGCCACACTAGTGCCTGCCAGCCAAATAAACAGCCCTGGATATATGAGTGCTCTTTTATGCTTTACAATATATAGTAACATTATATTTTTATATAGATACAACACTGCCCAATAGTAATGTAATGCAAGCCACAAATGTGAGCCACATAATTTTAAATTTTCTGTTAGCAACATTTTTAAAAATGAAACAGATGAAACTAATTTTAATAACATATTTTGTTCAATTAAATAGCTCAAAAACATCATTGCAACAGGTAATAAGTGTATAAAAATTATTAACTTAATATTTGTTATATATTTGCACTAAGTCTTCAGTATCCAGTACATATTCTACATATATGGCACATCTCAAGCTGAACTAGCTATATTTCAAATACTTAATGTGTCTAGTGGCTATGGTTTTGAACAACAAAAGTATAACTATCTCATAAATTTAAATGATAGGATAATATGATTTTTCATATGTGTTGCTATGGAAAGATCTCTCAAACATATTATTTAATGCAAAAAAAGATGTAAAAGAGTACATAAAGACAGTATGAGCCAACGTATATAAGTATGTGGGAAACATTTTTTACTGGAAAAATTAAGTTATTAATGAGGTGTTTCTTGAAGAGAAGATCTAGAGTTAGAGAATGCAGTGATATTTTTTTCTGTTTTTATATCACTATGAACTTTAAAATCTATATATTATTTTTGAGAATAGAGACACATGATTAATAAATGAGGCATGTAACAGTGAGAAAAATATTGTGAAATGACAATTGCTAACCTAAGGGGAACTGTACTCACATTTCCTGCCAAAATGCCAAAACTACTGATTTTGTAATTATGGAATCATTGCCCTTCTCTGTGTGTTTTGACAGACAGGCATTCTAGATAGGCCACAATGATCAACTGCCCTGTGAACATTCTATTCTTCTCAACATTGCAATTCCTTATCCAAGTAAAGACAGATGTTTAAGATGAGGGAATTTAGTAAACCAAGAAGGAAAGGTGGCTAAAACTTTTATGGCCTGTGGCTTTAAATACATTAATTCCAATGCATCGGCACATGTGAGATGCCCTAGATCTACATTCAACTTGAACCACTAATTTAGTAGTCCTATAAAAAAAGTAAACTTACAGCTGATTTAATTTGTTCCTGACACACTAGTGTCTGTCATTATCACTTCCTTTTAAGTAGATCTATTATAATTTATATGAAAAATCTTATTAAAGTTTTTCCTATGGGCTCCATCAGCATTACTGGATAATAATCCAGAGTCTTTTTTTCTTTTTCCCTTGGAAAATCAGGACTACATGACCTCATCTTTACTTCTGACCTTTTCTGGTTTTCCGTATATCTTTAGGATCAGCATTATTCAGGATTCTCTCCTAGAAGTTCTATCAGAGTTCTTAGATTAATATTGATCAAGACAGCTGGATCCTTGGGGCTGGTCTTAACCTACTCCACTTCTTTAAAAATGTTTGTTATATAATCTTAAATCTGTAGTGAATTTTTAAGGGGAAAAACAAGTAGGATTTGAATAATAAGGCCTCCATTTCATATGTTGATATTACACCACCAGCCCCAAACAGAAGCTTTTACTTATTTTCAAAGTGAACAAAGTGAAAGTCATTCTCAGCTTTATCAACTTAGTCTTATTCTTTAAAGTTCCTAGGCTAAGCCTGATCAATGCTTCCAGCCCATGTAGAGTCAAGGTGTGAGTAGTACTGCACGTGGCCAAGAGAGGGCCTGGAGCCAGGTGGTCACGTGGTCTATTATGGCTATGACCAAAAAAAAATGAGTCAGAACCTCCTCATCTCACTGATCACAAGGCCACAGAAAAATTGGGAGTGCCTCAAGCATGGCCTGAGCAGAAGGGCATCAGTGGTTCCATTAATTTATTCAGCATTTTATGAATAAACTAAAAAATTAATTTCACCTTTTTAATCTGGTATGCCTCTGTCTCATTATTTTTTGTTCTATTCCACTGTCTTTTAAATATATCATGTAGGCCATCATCATCATCAAAGGCCCATCCCAGTAGTTTCCGATTCAGGAGGTCTGGAGTCAGGCCCAGGAATTTGTATGTGATCAAACACCACAGCTGACTCTCATTCACATTAAAGTTTTAAAACCTCTAATCTCTTAATGAATTCCATACAGTTTTATTATTTAATCTTATTTTATCTTTTATGCTGTATTCTTATTCTTCCTAGTTGCTAACATTATTAACTTTCATCTTCCATTATTTTTTGCCCCCTTTGGTCTCTCAAGTCTTATTCACTCTCATTTCCAAACCTACTTATTCAGCTACAAACAATTTTAGAGGCAATAGAGTATAATAAAGAAACGTAATGGGCTTTGGAATCAGACAAATCTCCTCAAGTCTCAAGTTTTCTTGTTAATAAATAATATTAAGATAATACATAATAGAGTTGACATGAGGATTAATGAGATGATATATATTAATCACTTAGAATAATGAAATAAATATAGATTCAATAAATGCTAATTTTACTTCTTTTATTCTTTATGGTAACCAGTACTATGTAATCCACATCCCTCCCTAGTATCCATCTCCAATTGTTCTAATTTAAGGAACAATTGACCAACTTGCTTAGTACAATATTACAGGTAGAAAAAGGAAGAGCACTAGCCCTGTCTGAGAGGAAAAATAGGTCTAACTGGAAAGGACAGGAAAGGAAAGAAGTGGCAGATCCCTTCTCCTGTGGCAAAATACTGAGCTCCAGTAAAAGAAAAGAATTCAGGTGAGCTGTAGACATTAATATTTAAGAACTGCATTAAGAAGCAAACATCAAATGATGTAATATTTTAACTCAAAAAGTTACTTTACAAAAAATTTGAGCGCAAATTGAGTAGTGTCTATATAAAATGTTTCTAGAAATTGCCATGGTTTATTAACTACATGAGAAAGCAAAAGAAGAAAATCAAGATGAACTTATTTTGGATAGTTATTATTAAAATAACTGGAACACCATCAGTATTTGTCATGGAGGCAACCCCTAAGGCAAGCAACCACAAGTTTATATCAATATTGTATGTGAAAAATAGAGTCCAAATAAATAAAAAATACATATAGAAAAAGTAGATCACAAGTCAGAAGCCAAATTATGTTATTCTGTGTAGTGTACTGGGACATTTCAAAATGAAAGTTAAAAGGAATTATTAATTTAGCTTAAGGGCTTAAATTAAAGCTACAGATAACTTTACCGAATCTATCAATAATTCTCTTCACTCTGCAGACTTCTAATTGCAATGACCAGAAGAATGACTAAAAAGCCAAGGTAACTACAGAAGCAGTTTTATCAATTTTATTTCAAAGATAAAATTATTTTTCCAGATAAAGTAACTAGCCAATTGTAAATCTACGTTGCTGCTTCTTCTAGCCATTTTTTGTATCACATAGTGACCCATGTAATATAATGCCTAAGTATAGAAATTAGTTTATAATCCTGTCTTCCTCTAAAGTTTCTAAATAATATATAGTAGAAGTAATTCACTTGTTTTTTATACTTCTTAACACACTATTGAAAAGAATATAGGTAGGTATTGGTAGCTACTGAATTTTGCATAAAGAGATCCTTAGTCATTTCTTCCTTGTTCTTTCATCATAGATATTCAATATTTACTAAGTACCTTTGGCTAGTTAGTTTAGCTGACTAGATCAAAGCACAGATAGCTCAAAATCATGAACCTCATTAGGTATAATTAAAGGGCTCCTAGGATGTGGAGAAAAAGGAACTCTTATATCCTGTTGATACAGTCACTATGAAAAGCAGTATGGAGGTTTCTCAAAAATTTAAAATTAGAACTACCATATGATCTAGCAATCCCATTTCTAGATATACATCTGAAGGAAATGAAATTACCATCTCCAAGAGATATCTGCACTCTCATGTTTATTGCAGCATTATTCACCATAGAAGGGATATGGAAACAACCTAAATGCATCCACAGATGATTGGATAAATAAAATGTGGTATATGTGGAATATTATTCAGCCTTAAAAAAGAAGATAATCCTGTCATTTGCAACAACATGGACGGACCTAGAGGGCATTATGCGAAATGAAATAAGCCAGATACAGAGAGTCAAATACTGTATGATCACACTTAAATGTAGAATCTAAAATAGTCAACCTCACAGAAGCTGAAATTAAAACAGTGATAGCCAGGGGCTGGGAGAGAGGAGTGAAATGGGGAAGTGATAGCTAAAGGGTATGAAGTTTCAGTTATGCAAGATAAAAAAGTTCTGGAGATCTGCATAGTACTCATAGCTAACAATACTTTATTATACTTTATTATATACTTAAAATTTGCTAAGAGGGCAGATCTTACATTAAGTATTTTTAATACACACACACACACACACACACACACACACATAACAAAAATAAAGGAGCAGGAAGAAACATTAGGAGGTGTTTACTTTCATGGCCTTAATGGTAGTGATGGTTTCATGAGTGTACACTTATCCGCAAATTCATCAATTTGTACACATTAAATATGTAAAGCATTTAATATGTAAATCATACCTCAATATAGAGTTTTTTTTAAATAATGTAAATTTTAAAATAAAAAAAAATGACTCCTACACCCTAAAAATCCTTATTATTGATTGCAGACTATTGGAACCTGGTTCACGATCCTCTTCACCTCATCTTAAATCTACCATCATCTTAAGTAATATCCAACTGTATATGGACAGTTCACCAAACGTACTGGCCTCACAAAATCAATGAAAACCTCGCTCCATCAACTAATACGCTTCATTTCTTGACATCACCCACAACTTTCTCAGCTCTGAAATCCTAAATTCTAGTTTCCTATACTACATCTGTGTCCCTTCTCTCATTTTATCACTTTTATTATACCTATTCTTTGTCCTTATTAAAAGCTCTAAACCTTTGAACTCTTTATTTTCCCAAAATATGAGCCCCATAGTAAAATAATTTTCTCACATATTTAGTCTCAATTTCACAAGTTTGAACTCATCAACTCCCACAACTTCCTTACTGTCTTACTATCTGGCATGAGGCCTTACATAAACCTGATCACCTAGCTTCCCTTCTTCCAAATGCCTAAGCACTGATGGAGAAAAATGTACAACCTTGCAGAACAATGTCACCACAAACTTGTGCTCTCCATCCTCAAATGGGTCCATAGTATGTGAGGCAATCTTTCTCCTCCTTTCCCATTACACTTAACATCTTTTTCAAACAGTCCCCAGTAGGTAAAGTAATTTCTCACCAGATGAATTCTCAGCAGAATTCCAGATTCACAGAGAAAAGAGAGGCCATCGTGTCTTTCTTATTGCTTTTATTCTTTATTGGACTTCATTGAGGGGGCAGTTTAATTTGAGTACTTTTAGTATTCTATTTTACCTATTCTATTGGTTTATTAGCTATACAACTTTATTTTTGATTTTGAGTCATTACTCAAGGATCTATAATATGCATTTTGGACTCACTATAGGCTGCCTTCATTAATATTATATCACTTTACATATAATGTAAGAACCTTATAACAGCATATTCCATGACCCTATCACCACCAATTTGGGTGTCATTGTTATAGATTTTATTTCTATATATGATAAAAAAAAGTCCACAATACATAATTGATTTAAACAATATTTTAAATAAAAATTGGAAAGAAAAATTCTTTTATACTTATCCATCAAATTATCATTTTTCATCTCTGGTAGATCCAACTTTCATTTGATATTATTTTATTTTAGGGAAAAAAACTTCCTTTAATGTTTCTTGTTGTAAACGTCTGCTAGCAATAAAGTCTCTCTCATATTTTGCTTGTCTAAAAATGCCTATCTTATTTTGCCTTCTTTTATATATTTTTGCTGAATATGATATTCAAGTTTGACATTTTTTTCCTTTTCATGAAAAATAAAAAATAATTATCTTTGTTTCCCTGTATAAAAAGTGTTCCCCCATCCACTTTGGCTGCTTTAATATTTTCTCTTTATCTCCAGGTTTCAGAAATTTGATCATGATGTGCCCTAATACATCGTGTGTGTGTTTTATCTTGCTTATATTCTTTTAGCTTCCTAGAGCTCTAAGTATATAGTTTTAATTAATACAGAAAATTTTTCTCACTTCTTTTTAAAATTTTATTCAATTATAGCTGACATTCAATATTATTTTATTTTTATTCATTTATGTTTATTCTTATTTTAAACTAGAGTTGATATTCAATATTATTTTATATTAGTTTTAGGTATGCAGCAGAGTGGTTAGACATTTATATAACTGATGAACTGATCTCCCAATTAGTTTAGTACTAGACTAATTGTGCCCACCTGGCACTATACATAGTTATTACAATATTATTGACTATATTCCTTATGCCGTAGTTTACATCCCCATGGCTATTTTATAAATGCCAATTTGTACTTCTTAATCCCTTCACTTTTTTCACCTATACCCCAACCCACCTCCCATCTGGCAGCAATAAAAATGTTCTCTGTATCTATGTTCACTGCAGCACTATTTATAATAGCCAAGATATGAAAGTAATCATTTAAATATTTTTTCTGATACTCCCTCCCTCTGGAACACTAACTGAATACATATTGGTTTGCTTGACATTATCCCACAGGTCACTGAGACTTTGTACATTGTTTTTAACCTTTTATGTGTGAATGCTTTGAATAGTTTCTATTGCTCTTTCATTAAGTTCATTGATCTTTTATTCTCTAGTACTCTGCCTACTGTTAAACCAAGCCACTGGTTTTTTGTTTGTTTGTTTGTTTTATTTTAGGTATTGTTTTTCAGCTTTATAAGTTCTACTCGGTTATTTTTTATATCTTCTATTTCTCACATTGGTGTATTTATATTTTCCTTTAAACTTTTGAACATTTTTATAATACTGTGTTAAACTCCTTGTCTGATAATTTTATCATCTTTGTCATTTCTGGATCTATTTCTATTAATGCTTTTCTCCTAGTTATAGGTCACATTTCCCTGCTTCTTTGCATGTCTGGGAGTTTTGTATTGTATGCTAGGAATTTTATGTTTTATGTTATGGAGTGTCTGGATTTTGCTGTCTTCCTTTAAATATGGTTGTTTTTCTTTGGAAGATAGATTTCAACCTGATATATTTTTAGCCTTATTCTAATATTTTAACAGCAGATCGAAAATTGCACTGTAGGAATAGTTTAGCCCTACTACAAAGAGGTGATCTTTCTAGTGTCTACTTAAAGTCTGAGGTTCTACAGAGTTTCTCCACTCTGGTTGGCCAAATTCAAATGTCCCCCAACCTTGTGAAACCTCTAGGAATTACTCGGCACACATCTACCTCATGGTGGTTCTTTCTCTGGTAGTTGGTCTTTGCTGAATATGAGCCTGCTTTCTTTACAGTTCTAAGTCTGTATAAATCTGGCTTGGGCTTGAAGGTGATCAAAAGAGGAGCAGATAGAAGTACCATACTGAGTAAAGTGCATAAATTTAGTATATGTCATAGCAGCAGTAATAATTGTAGGCTATTTGTATAAAACTCAAGATAATTCCACATTGGGTCTTGCCAGATTAGAATTTCTGATTTGGAAAAGCTTATTAACTAGGCTTATAAAATTCTTACTTTCCATAATTCTCAAAAGAGAAGGTTTTGTGGAACGTAGGAGAGATTTAGCTTGTTTTTAAATTCCTAAATATTCTGTAGAGGTTAAATACACACAGTTAAGGACGTTTGGTTTTGTTTTGTTTTTTTCTAAAGAATTGGCCAATAGGCTTCCTAGTAGCCAAGACTCATCTATTTGAAGGTGACAGAACAGTATGAGGCTGTTCCATGGGTAATATCCCATCCCATCCTTGTACACAGTCCTTTTCTTTCTCTGAACATTAAGAGAGCTTAACAGACCCTAAGTGACATAAAGACTCTGCTAGCTAAACATACACTTAGATATATTTGCTCTTCATTTTTACTGGTGTCTGAACACTAGCATAACAATTACATTTCTCTTTATTAGGAGAGAGGCACGACCTCAGAGAGACAGAAAAGAAAGAATTAGTATGACAAAGAATTTAGTAATTGTTTTGACTAATGTGGCAAAACAAAGAAGTGAGAATTATCAACTTTTAAGTTTGAAAATCTAATTTAGATATATTCAAGGTTTGACCATGAGTTGCCCTTGAAAGTAAAACTCTGCTGAACTTTTTCCTTTCTATGTGCTATCTTTTAGAGATTTTTAAGTGATTTATCACCAGCCTACAAGTTGCTGTCTTTCTTAGTCTTTCCTAATTGCCTCAAAAACATTCTGGCCAACAGGGAGCAGAAGAAATCAGAGATGAGTCCAGTGGCCCAGCTGATAGCATATTGCCGCCTAGAATTAATACATATTGATGTCAGTTCTCATTATGGCAGGTCAGGGTATCATCAAAGGATGGTAGGCATAAATCTTCAACATTTGTAGTATAACTAGAAACATGTGCAAGATAGAGTCTATAGTTTATGATATAGGAACAGTTCTCAGGTAAAATATCAGTGGATTTTATAGTCCAGAACTTTATTCCCAGATTTACATTCTTCTCAACTTTTGGAGGACATGGATCCCTTTGAGAATCTCATAAAAACTTTGTGCACCTCCCACAAAGGTGCATATCTACATGCATAAAATATATTTACATCCTTTGATTCCTCTTCTTTCCCCAACTAACTCTCTCTCTCTCTCTCTTTTTCTTTCTCTCTGTCCCAACCCCCAACAAGGACCCAAGAGCTCTAGATAACAAATGGCCCCAAAACTTTTGCTACTTAACAACCATAACTACCATGAGAACTGCAGGGAAGAGTGTGACACTGATTCCCCTTCAATATTCAGGCCAAAGAGAGAAAAAGTAATTCTCTTAATAACTAAGTCATACCTGAAAGAAAATATGACTTAATAAAGTCTAGGGGATATGAAAACAAAAGTAAATAGAGTATGCTATAACCAAATAAGCTCTTTACCAGACATGGTTGCCTTCCAGAGACACTGGCTCAATCACCTCAGCTCTGCTAAGCCTAGACTAAACAAAAAGAGACTCAAAGAAAAAAGATAATCAGAAATTTAAGCTCTTTTGAAGGACAGAAAAGAAAGAGTGAGTCCGTCAGCCTTTTGTTACCTTTTGGGGCTTTATAAATATGGTTGCTGATAGGCTTTCATATAACCTCATGACCAAGCCTGAGGTTGTTATTAAAATATGCACAAAAACTTCATTCTTTCTATATGCACAGTTGGCAAGCCAGGCCATAAACTTGAAGAGGTGAATGCAGGCTAGCAGATGATAATTCCAAAGAATGTAACTAAAACGTGGAATTGGCTTCACCTTGAGATGACTTAGAAGGCAACACCTGCCATGAGATTTTTAGCACTTAGAGTACTTCTGGTGGGGGGCAGTTTATGAGGGATCTATGATCAGATTGATGAAAACTATCTTTTTTGCATTCGGTGAGTATCAATCTTCTCTTGGATCCCTTGAAGTAATAGAGGCTTGAAGAATAGCAGAGAAAATAGGAAAAAGAGATGACTTCCCCTGGAGAAAGGGAAAGAGTTGTGGTTTGAATGAGCACAAATATTAATGAGCATTGTCAACTAAGACACCAAAAAGTGAAAGCAGGGTATCTAGAAAGGAGATTTAGGAAACTTTTGCTTTATCTGATCCTTCCGCATCTACTCTCAATTGTGACAGAGCCCAAGATGCCATGAGAGAGTGGATTATGTATAGCAGAAGTAAGTATGCTAAGGATTTTGGCTCTGGTGTGTCTCCATGACAACACTAGCTCCGAGAAGAAAGAAATCCAGCTGTACCTTAAAGAGGGATGACTTTATTAGTCTCCTGAAGGTATAAACGTTGGACGAAAATACCTCTATATGCTAAGGGGCCTATGAACCTGTAAGTAAGAGAATATTAAGATGAGATGACAAAGAATAAAGCCATTTTGTGTAGGAATTAACATCCTCTTGTATCAATATTCTTTGGACATAGGAAAGAGTGTTAAAGAACTGAGTAGATCAGGTAGCAGATATGCATGAATTGAAGCAGTCTTAATGGGTCCACCTGATGGATCACTAAATGTATAGGGAAACATATGGTTCATAGCTACTTGAGATGACTTAGTTCATTTAATGAGAACCATTGCTAAGAAAAACTGATTCCAAATGCAGGAGGTGTTCAGTTGAGAGATGAGAGTGATTCAGCCTGTAGGCACTCTCTGTGAAGAAAAGCCCAGGGCTGACAAAAACACAAGGGAGCCTTCTCAAAAACAAGTGTGTCAAGGTGACAGGGCCGGAATCTCACACTGTGAAGGCTTTCAGAGAGACAGGCATGCATAAAATCATGTGTTCTTTTGCTTGGTGTTAATACAGTCCTTTGATCCTTCATCTATTCAGCTGGAAAGAAAAGAAAACTTAAATAGAGAATCACAGACTTGTAAGGGCCCTTAGAGATGATCTAGTCAAACTTTCGTTTCACAGTTAAAAAA
>NW_011888942.1:2881879-2889874 GCF_000151845.1 Pteropus vampyrus
ATGCTAAGGGGCCTATGAACCTGTAAGTAAGAGAATATTAAGATGAGATGACAAAGAATAAAGCCATTTTGTGTAGGAATTAACATCCTCTTGTATCAATATTCTTTGGACATAGGAAAGAGTGTTAAAGAACTGAGTAGATCAGGTAGCAGATATGCATGAATTGAAGCAGTCTTAATGGGTCCACCTGATGGATCACTAAATGTATAGGGAAACATATGGTTCATAGCTACTTGAGATGACTTAGTTCATTTAATGAGAACCATTGCTAAGAAAAACTGATTCCAAATGCAGGAGGTGTTCAGTTGAGAGATGAGAGTGATTCAGCCTGTAGGCACTCTCTGTGAAGAAAAGCCCAGGGCTGACAAAAACACAAGGGAGCCTTCTCAAAAACAAGTGTGTCAAGGTGACAGGGCCGGAATCTCACACTGTGAAGGCTTTCAGAGAGACAGGCATGCATAAAATCATGTGTTCTTTTGCTTGGTGTTAATACAGTCCTTTGATCCTTCATCTATTCAGCTGGAAAGAAAAGAAAACTTAAATAGAGAATCACAGACTTGTAAGGGCCCTTAGAGATGATCTAGTCAAACTTTCGTTTCACAGTTAAAAAAAAATGAATGAGACCAGAGCACATGGAATGATTTGCCCAAGGTCACAGACATGGTTGGTTCATGAGAAAGCTGGAATTTAAGCTTATAAATCACCTTTTCTAGGCTAATATATTTTGCAAGACACTCTCATTTTGATCTGTGCCACAAATTCATCTAACTATAAAGGTAAAAACTTGATAAGTGGAGACAATATATTATCATAGATGACATCTATCTGGCCTAAGAACTTATCACATCAATTAGTTATAATGCATGTGATTGGACAGACCATATCTGCCATATGCAAATTAGCCAGTTCACTTTGACTTGTGCTGTAAAATGGACATTTTTTAAATTGTCACAATGAGAAACCTAATCATAGTAAAGAGTATCAACATATACAGAATCTTAAACATTGTTAGGATGTTGACCTATTATTATAAGGAAATTCCTAACACAGAATATTTTACCATGCAAATATCTTCTTTGGGATTTAACCATAATAAGGAGAAAAAAATTTCAACAAAAATTCAAATTTCTCCTCATATGAAAATGAATTTTGGCTTCTCATGATTCTCAAAGTATAGATCCCAAATACTACATAAAACATCATAAACAGAACAGAAGAATACAGACATTTAAAACTTTACTCATAACAAGAACAGTTAATATCACACTATAAGTAGGCGGGAGAAATTTTTTTAATCTCCATTTACAGAAATTTCAAAAACTTGAATTTATTTTCCTCTATTAGGATACAATTTGATTAGGAAGAAGGAAGATGTTTTATTCCTTTTGAGTTCACTAAGGACTGTGATTTAACAAAAGGAAACCAATCATTCCATGAGAGGAATAAGAAGCATTACAAGAAAGGGACCTACCATATGCAACCATACCACCTCCACTGCCACACATACATGCAGAATATTAGGTGAACTGCACAAAGCGGTACTTCAAATATGTGTAGACATCTGTTGTTATATTTCAGCCAACATACTATGTTGCATGCCAACCAAGGTTGTTAAAATGATAGGAAATTACTGATATATTTATTTTCCATGGAAAAAAACTTACCAGAAATATTGAAAATGCACTATAATAAGTTTTTATTCTCATCCAGTACATAAAAATAAATTATTCCTTTTTCATGTAATAGCTAAAGCAAAGTTTTATTAAACTTTTTATTTTGGGCACTTGTAAATTAAGCAACAAAAATAACCTGTTAAATTTGCTCATATAATATGCATTCTAATAATTACAAAACAAGAAGTAGAGAGGCTTAAATGGTCACAATCTTTGAATGACATGCTAAGTCTTTGTGGCCTCTGGCAATAACTAGATAGATGTGCAAAGAAATAAATACCTGAAGAGTAGTTAAAATATTAAGTTGTCAAAATTAACCTCCATATGTTGCCTTATATCTTAAACAGTTGATCTCAAATTTTATCACATACGACAAATTATATTATGTTGTATCACATTGGCTGTGGCTCACTTGACCCAATATACAGGTAGGAAAAGAACAATGATGGTAAAAATCCCATGCTGGATGTCCTTTAACACACAATAGTGGACATTTTATCCTACCTAATGACTCTAAGAAAAATTTATCTTACACAATCACAATATAGGGAGTATTTACCAAAAAAAAAAAAAAAGAGAATTTACCTAAAGGTACAAAATAGTATTTGTAAATGTGACACTCCCCAGGACACCAAACCTGGTGAAAGTTTCTCACAAATTGCTATAGAACTGCATTTCCTTTGGTCTGTTTAGAAGACAGCTCCACTGTCTCTTCTAGGGAGGACCTTCTGGGGAGTGACCTACCCTGCTGCTTCTCCAAACAGCTTCCTTTGGGCCGTAACTGACACATGCGCCCAAAGCTACCCATGCTCTTTCTGTAGCACAAGATAAGCAAGTCAACAACCTGGCTCCTTCCTCACTCTACTTTCTCCACTCCCTCCATTTGTTTTGCTCTCTCGTTTCCCTGTTCAGAGCCTTTTCAAAGAAAGAACATCACATAGAAAAGTTAATTAGGAGGTTAGAATCACAGTCCTGACTGTCTGTAACTAGCCTAGTGACGTTAGCCAATTCATTCTATCTTTGTCTCACTTCCCTCATATGTAATAGCTGGAATCATACTTCCTGTGATTGTTTTGAGAAGCCAATAAGATGGGGTCCAGTAAAGCATTTTGAAAAGAGCAGTGTGTTAAACACTGCTATCCATATCTTTTCTGCACTATCTTTCAGCCTTTAACCACCTATATTAACGTTGTTCTGAACTTTAACCAAAAGAGGACACAAACTGAAACAAAGAAAGCGACATTCCTAGAGTAGTACAAGGGGAAAAAAATCAATCATCACAATTCCAATTCCTCATTCCATGCTTTACTATTTTTCTAAAAGACCATAAAGGGCCTCAATTCCTCTGCCACTGAATCCTCTGATAGAGGTTTGGGGTTGGAAGTGGCCAAAGTCTGTGACAAATTGGAGAAGTGATTCAGAGGACAAAAAAATACATTCTGGCTGTTAATTACCCAAAGAAGTGGAAGTAGATTCTTGAAGTTTTTGTTTGTGGAGGTACAAAATTAGGCATTAGGGCGTAATACAGGGGTTCCCAACCCCCAGGTTGGGAACCAGTACCTATCTGTGGCCTGTTAGGAACCAAGCTGCATGGCAGGAGGTGAGCGGCAGGCGTCGAGCTAGCGAAGCTTCATCTGTATTTGCAGGCGCTCCCCAGCACTAGCATCACTGCCTCACTTCCACCTCAGATCATCAGGCTTTAGATTCTCATAGGCCACAGTCCCTGGTACAAAAAAGGTTGGGGACCACTGGTGTAAGGAAAGGTAGGAACAATAGAAGAAAGAGAATGGATGTTGAAAATTACTAAAGGTTAAAGAGCTGCCCTAGATTGAATTCTTGATCCTTTGGGGAAACAATAAAATATTCTATAAAAGATCACAATGTGGCCCTTTTCTAACATCAGATCTTTGCACTTCATCTCCTACACTCTCTGCTGCAGCTGCCTTAGCATTCCAAGATTCCAGAGCCAGCCTTTCTGTATTTATTGCCTTTGCATGGCTTAAATTATCTGCCTAGAATTCCTTTCTTTTCTTTGATTCTTGGCTTGACTGCTGTAAAAATTGTAAAGTCTTTGGTTAAAGGAAGGACTACATATTTAGACAAAAGGAGTTGCCCCCAAATTTGCCTCCCTTGAAATTGCAGATGAGGCTAATGAGCAACAACAGGTGCTAGATATCCTAGAGGACTTACTTATAAGAGAAAGTAAAACCAGTATGGGACCTTTGTCCAACATGCACATCTGAGAAGGCTAGAGAATCATTGAGGAGAATAATAATCAAGGCAGATTTATTTGAAATGGTTTAGTTATTGACATAGAAGTATGAGTCTAAGGCTTTTCCCTCTCCTCTGCCTGGAGGTAAGTGAAAGAAGCTTCAAAAGCTATATTATATGTAGGGATGAGATGGGGGATAGGAGAGTCCTTTGCTAGTAGAGGGGAACATTGATTTCTCACTGTCCAAAGCTAGATGTTTGATGAGAGGAGCACATACACTCATTGGCCTGGCTTCAGAACTGAGTGAGACTAAGTTCTTTGAAGCAAGTCACATTTCCCTAGTGTGGCAAGACAAGGATGTAAATATTTCTTTTGGCCCAAGAGACATGGAAAGTCACAGAGCCTAAGTCATCTTGAAAGTCATCTTACTGCTCAAGAGGATGACTACCTGTAAAGATGAGCCCATTGGAAAGGGGAATTCTAGGTTTCTGGGGCCTAAAGAATATTTAACTCGGAGGGCCTTCTTTTACAAAATTAGGCACAAAAAAATTTATTTACAATAACAAAGAAATAATAAAATACAAATTTTAAAAGCTGACAAATGACACAAACACCAAAAATCCAGAAAATTTTGAAATCTGTTCCATATGAAAGTAATAAAAGAGATAAATCAAAGATCACTTAGTCTTTCTGCAGGTATGGTTGAATTAATTTGTTTAAATTTTTGATAGTTTAGAAAGTTTCTGCTTAATCTTATTTTAGAGATTCCATGGAAAATTTTAGAATTGTCATTAAATTTTGGAAAATAATTTCTTCCATATCTGTAATAAGAAATTTTTTTTCACATACTAGCTCTGAGCCTCATGTTTCTGAAGCCAGATGCCATGGACTTCAAATCAATAAAACCTCTGTCTCTGTATTTTCCCATCACAATAGTGATAGGAGTATGTCTGGAAGCCATTTCACACTGGATGGCCAGCAAAATCTTATAACTTTTGAATCACACAAATATATCCTACTGAATCCTAACTAGATAGATCCCTCTTAGCCAGCCTCCCCCCGCCGCCCCCGCCAATTCCTACAAATGCTTAAAGTTCACTAGATATAAGAGGAAGTATTTCAGAGGGACGAGCACAATGGAAAGAGACTTCAGTCTTAACTGTTTATGTTAAAATAGCTTACTCTAAAAACATTTGCAAAAACGACCATGAGAACTCATTCCTAGAGGCCTTCCTGGACCCTGGTAGGAGCCTGTAGCAAGTGAGGGATCCTGAAGGTGAAGCATCACTAGTCTCTGGGTAAATCAGCTTCCATCTGTGAGTTATGATTCTGGTATAGGAACTGAGAAGGGGCCAAAGATATCTGCTAGAGAATGCATTACACACGTCGGAAAATTGTTTATTTCTAAGGTCCAGAGACTTCCAGAGTCCACTAAGGTATGCCATGAAAGAAAATTTCACTGCCTGTGATGAAAAAGGCATTAATATTCAAGAAAAACAAACTATACCAGCTAAGTGAAATGGCATGTGTGCCTGTCTTTCACTTCCTCTCTCTTCCCAACCTTGAAGCATCCAGAAACAACACAGTAAATAAGAGAAGAAGGGAGAGTAAGGGATTGGAGAAAAATTAAAACAGGCAGAGCTGGGACTAAGATGAGGTAAGTGAGGCACCTAGGGAGCAAAATTTATGGAAGCTGTCTGAAAGTCCAGGCTCTCAGCCCATGCCCCACCACCATCCACTCCTAGGTTAGGTTTTAGCTATAGTGAAGGGAAGATATCCTTAGTTGAATGAAAAACTGGAATTTTGACTCATAACAAATTGGACTTTCTAATGAAGCTCTGATCATTTATAACTGAAAGTGACAAAAAGCTATAAAATTCCAAATTGGGCAGAGAAACAGCAGATTTAGAGGACAGTGGTGGAATTAAGCTATTCCCTGATTGTACACTAATGAGCACTTCCTGTTTAATCAACTGGTTATATTTAAAGAAGGAAGCAATTGCTCTTGTTGCATACAGGATTTAGAAACTCCCTAGCTTGGCATACAAGAACTTCCACCTCCACCACCATCTCTGCTCCACTCCCAACATCACCATTGTAACACAACTCATCAGGCCCATTCAGCACTCTCGGCCTGGGCCTCTAATGCTCCCTCTACCTTGAATCCTACTTCCTTTTCTACCTGTAGGGCCAGGTGAAAGATCGTCTCCTCATGAAACTTCGCTTCACAGCCTCAGACAGAATGAGTAAATCCATCCTCTGAGTTCTGCTGCACTCTTGGCCCCTTGTTAGGGCTCTTAACACACTGCACGATCTTTTATTGTTTCTAATTCTGACCTTTCCCTCAGGTTGTAATATCCTCTAGGCAAGGAATGTGACTTATTCCACCTTGTTCTACAGTATTTTTAACACAGATCTTGGCTCATACGGTTTTTAAACAAATCTTAGTTACATGAGTGAATGCCTTTTGCCCCCCATGTCAAAGAACTGCACAATAAGACTAATCCTGTATGAGAAGTTGCCTTTGGCTTACTGAATGCGTTCACCAATTTATTGTTACTGCCTAGGGATGCTTAAGCCATCCATCCCAAAAGATATCATAATCGAAGGTGAAACCTAAAATAAATTCTTTTATTTGTGATTATTACATTGAGTAAGTCATTTCAGTTTAGAAATTTTCCCAATTAGGCAAAGATAACAAACAATCCTCTCAGGCAATATTTTAAATACTTAATTATCTTAACCAAGGAGCTCTGGTAATTTCATGAGAGAAAAATGTGCTCTTAGATTCAAGGATTTCAGACTCTTGACAAGTAATAACTAAGTTATTGACTAAACACAACTTTCCCCAGGTAAATCTCTCTGAATGCGTTCTTCCTCTCCTTTTTTCTGAAACACAGCCAACTTCCTTGAGGTACTAGATATTCATTTTAACTAACTAATAATCCAATTTACCTTTAATCAAAGTATCACAATCAGGCAAATTGAGAAAATATAATGTGAGATTTGCTTGGGGTGGAGATGTAGGTTTTAAAGATAGTCTGATTGCTAAACTATTCCATTGATTTCAATCCCATGATATCTCCTATCTCCCTTGAATCTTAAAAATGTTAGCTCTTCCTGCATGTTAGAAAACTTCTGCCTTAATCAAGTTTCTGAATGAATATAGCTATAAAGCCAGACAGACATTGATTCTTTATATGAATTTTTGTTAAAAACAGGGCAATGTTTGTGGGAAACATGTTTTAACAGCACACCAGACCAGAAAAGCATTATAGAATCTTCTTTTTCAGAGTCTGAGAATCATAACTGGAAGGTCGTACAACACACTCCAAAACTGATTTTGATATGTGTCAGTTGTCAGGGTTTTAAAACACAAGCTACACAGCAATGAAACGTGGTAAGTCTTCAATTAGCATCTTTAATGAACATAATGGAAAGAATGTTTTCTTGGGTATGCTTTTATATATATGTTATACTTCCTTTCATAAATGAAATCAAATTCGAGAGACTTTTCTTAAGTCAGTAGACTACTGTCTCCCACTGTACATGGGACCTAGGAGAGACCAGCTTCTCTGTGTGTCTAAAACACTGGAGAAACACTGGGTGAGAAGGAGTCAGGGTAAGGGGGTTGTACTGCTTTAATTAGGGATTGCTTAAACTTAACCAGCAACTCTACCTCTCAGTACTCCTACCTCCTATCTGGTTGAGGTAGCTGGTGAGTTGGTGGGTGGGGGTTACACCATCAGTTGCTGAATATGATTTGTTTGTGGCATATAAAGCAACCTATGTTCTTCCTGTTTTAAAACTTAAATTCTAATATTAATTGCAGAATCTTGTTTCACTGAAAGAGCACTGCTTAAAGGACAGCACTCCCAGGTACGCGCATTCCAACTGACCACAGTTGTAATATTATTATTTCTTTCTCTCCCCAACCCCAGCACCATTTCTCACCAACTCCACCTCATTGGTGGCTGTATGTTAAGACACAGACATTCTCTAAAGCATTCTGATTTTTCAAAACTGATCTAGATGTCCCTCCTCTGCTTCTGAAGCATTCTATGAACACCTTTATCAAGACACATCACATTACACAATAATAAACATTGG
>NW_011888942.1:2889924-2892744 GCF_000151845.1 Pteropus vampyrus
GGGTAAGGGGGTTGTACTGCTTTAATTAGGGATTGCTTAAACTTAACCAGCAACTCTACCTCTCAGTACTCCTACCTCCTATCTGGTTGAGGTAGCTGGTGAGTTGGTGGGTGGGGGTTACACCATCAGTTGCTGAATATGATTTGTTTGTGGCATATAAAGCAACCTATGTTCTTCCTGTTTTAAAACTTAAATTCTAATATTAATTGCAGAATCTTGTTTCACTGAAAGAGCACTGCTTAAAGGACAGCACTCCCAGGTACGCGCATTCCAACTGACCACAGTTGTAATATTATTATTTCTTTCTCTCCCCAACCCCAGCACCATTTCTCACCAACTCCACCTCATTGGTGGCTGTATGTTAAGACACAGACATTCTCTAAAGCATTCTGATTTTTCAAAACTGATCTAGATGTCCCTCCTCTGCTTCTGAAGCATTCTATGAACACCTTTATCAAGACACATCACATTACACAATAATAAACATTGGCTTTATTTTCTGCCCCCTCTCTTGCCTGACACAGTAAATATTTGTTGAAATCATGAGTAAAAGGACAAATTAAACTAATAGGTACCAAAATAAATACAGGTATATTCAAATCTTGAAGTCTGCTTTTCCCAGATCTTCCCTGCTAAGCAGGGGATTCAACATCCTTAGGTTTCCTTGAGGTCGTCAACATTTCTCATAGGTCCATCTTCTAGTATGCCACTTAGAATGATTCATCATCCTTTGCAATTAAAATGGGAAACCATGAAGAAAAGCTAATCTAGGACTCATTGGGGTTGGGTTTGTCCCTCAAGATGGTCCCTAAGATGCAAGTGAACCCTAATAGACCAATGTTCATGTCAATAATTGTCTAGTTGTCTTTTTAAGGTTCTGGTATCAAGAGCTTGCATCGGGACGAAGAATCCAGCATTCTCTGGAAAGAGTAGAATCTGAAGGAGAGGAGTCTGATTGAGTCTACCCTCAGAAATAAGAGATGAGAAAAAATGTCAAGAGAATTTCCAGGTATCCATGTCCACAAAACAGAGTCAAGGCTAAGAGTTGTGGAACTCTAAGGTCTCTTAAACCTCTGCAATTTGCCAAAGTGTATAATTTTTTGTTATATAACTTACTGCTATGGCAAGGAAGTCAATCACTGAAAGGAAAAAGAAAACTCTGTGGAGGTAAGGGAGCTTAGGAGGCATCATCTCCTCAGTCAGGCTTTGCTACTTGCTTGCTTGGCTCAGACCTCAACCTTAACTAGCCTGCCTCCAGCCCCTTGGGGGTAAACCCCTGCCTTCCTGCTTTTTACCCAGTGCTGTGGGCCAATGCTCTCTATTGGCTTCCCCTTTCCTCAGCCCATGGTCCTCCTAACAGCATAGTGGTCCTAAACTGTGTGGCTATATACACGCTATCTATCTTAGATCTCTTCCTGTGAGGGAGAGAGCCCTGTAAACCACTCATTTTACTTCATAGCTGGGTGCATATATGATTTATCATCTAAATCAAAACACTTTAAAAAGTGAAAAGAGATGCTATTCATAATTATACTAGGATAACAATAACAAACTGCACCTCTCCTAAGCAAACCTGGGAGAACACTCACCCAACTTGAAACACCAACACAGAATAAAAGTAAAGCTGACAGAATGAATGGAAGTGCAATCAGGGGGAAAAAAATAGATATTGAACTTAAAGAGGAAGAAAAACTTCTTTTCTTATCCTCCTAAGATCTGCTACTTCATAATATAATCAATCTCTCCTAAGAAACCACCTCCCATTGAGGCCCCATATGTATGGCAATTTAACGATAAAATAGCTACAGCAATATTATTCATAGCAAGTTCTTCTCCCCTAAGGGACATTTCCTAGAGGAGTCCCAGCCCAGATGACCCCTCATATCCCCTCAAACAGAGCTCTGGCCTCTCTTCTACCTAGACATCTCCAACGATGCCCTCAAAACTTCTCAGCCAATGGTCCAGGACCTTCTGATTAAGATTTTCTCTGACAAAAGGGCCCTGTCAGGTCAAATTTCCTCCATGTTCACATCTGTAAATGGTGGTGCTTAAAGTAAAACTTGGGATTACTTAAACCAAATTGTGGTGTATCAGTTTTCTGTTAAATATAAACACATAAAAAATAATATTAAATAAGAACCAGAAAAGAGCTTTTTATATGTATTTTGAATCTTTAGATCTTATTTGTTTAGTCTGAGAGATTTATTCTTTTTCAGAATAATTTAGACATTCTCACTTTCAAAAAGTATCTCAGTAGTTCACACTAAAATATAACCATATATTCATAAAACAAATTAAAATAAACTTGAGATATTAGAAAATATAGGAAACAAAGGGATTCTATCTAACTTTTTCTAAAACAGTAATTTAAAAATATAAAAAGTAGAAATTCAGAAACAGTACAAAGAAAAATATCATATGTCAACAAAGAACAATTTACTCTTTAGTTTCTAGTTAGGAGACATGAAAGACGTGGTTTGTTAGAATTGTTCTATCAGAAAACATATTTTTATTTAGAACCTATAGGAAACTATGCCCATGATTGGTTGTTATTAAAGTTATATTGTAAAGAAATATGAAACACTCTTTTCCTTTACCTCATTCCCAAGTACAAAACTGTCCTTTCTCCTACCTAATCTTTCACTCTTCTTAATTTGGGTCATAGTAATGTATACCCAGGAAAGATATGATTTTCCAGAACACTCAGACAAGGCAATAGAAGATCAAAATGAGAGGCCAGTCACACTGAAGTCTGTCTTACAGTCACCGTCTCAGGAGTAGGGTAATTATTAGGAACAATGAAATGAATCCTTAGAGAGG
>NW_011888942.1:2893999-2895640 GCF_000151845.1 Pteropus vampyrus
TATAAATGTTATAGTGCATGTATACCAGAGGATTTGGACGACTTCAAAATAATATTATTAACTCCTACTTTGCAGTCTATTTATGAAATAAACAGACAATAGCAGTTTCTATTGTGAAGTTCAAAATCCATCAAATAAAAAAAAATCATAAAAGGAGAAATGAGAAAATTATCTAACCTATCTTGCAGTTTATTTCCTTGCCACTTCTAGATTTCTACTGAGAATATCCCCAGGGTTAACATTTCCCAGCTGGCAATCTTTCTTTTTCACATAATCAGCTTATTTTGAAGATTTTCCACCTTAACTTCCTCTCGTTTCCCTATATTTTTCTATATGTCACACCCTGTCAAAGAATGCCTCGGAAATACTCAACTGAAGCATGGCTTGGCATACCACAGCCCACAGGTCAGATTCAGTCTTTGCCTGCTTCTGTATGGTCTATGAACTAAGAATGTTTTTTTAATATGTTTAATGGTTAAAAATAAATCTAAAGAATATATTATAACAGAACACTGCATGAAAACAAAATTTCACTATTCATAAATAACACAGGTGATGTCACCATAGGTCATTCCTGACTTTGCTTCCTCTTGCAAGAAGAACAACTAACAACTACTCATGAACAAGACACTACTGAGAAAATCCTAGAACATGGGTGAGGCTAAACCCCCTGTACCATAGATCAGGAAAGACTACATTAGAAAGGTAAGAGGTATGGCTACATGCTGACCACATTATCCCTCCCCCAGGCTAGCACAGCACCACACTTAGGGGGCTCTCCTGAGACTATGTTTCCTCCAGTAGAAAAAAAAGAGCACAAGTCAGAGACATCCAGATCCCCCAGCATTGTGAGTCATTTCTTGGGAGCCCTCTGATATTGCCCCATGGGTATCTCAGAAGAATCTGCAGAACTTAACCACTGGGAATCTGATTGTGATGAACAAGGAGAAAGGGGCTTTGCCAAAACCAGCACTTGGATCTTGGCAGACCAATTGCCTATCTGCAATGCCCAAGTAGTTGTCCCAACCAGTAACTACGCACATCTACAGAGCCAAGATGATAGTGTATTCTGACCAGGGAACTTGGCGGGGTACAGGTCTGTCTGATTCAAGTCTTCAAAGAACCTTTCTGGCCCTGAAGCCTGATGTGCTTCCTCCCAAACAGGGGAACTGAGTCATAGCCCAACTCACTGAGGAGTGTAGCCCCTGGCTCCACATGACAAAAAAGGCTGGCCAGAACATCTGGAAGCTATTTAGTACAGCAACACTGAAGCAGAGAGCACATCTGGCAGAGCTGATCAATCAAAGAATAAAGCCAGTGGCATCTTCAGCCAGGAATTTTGGGAGCAGGTTGTCCTGAGACAAGACCACAAGTGAAGAGCTATTTCAGTTTTGGAGGATTCCCCCGCTCTATCCAGGCAGAGGAGCTGATTCATAATCCACCCGCTGCTGAGGGTAGCTCCTGGAATCTCCCAACCATAAAGCCTGAGCAAGAACACCTGAGAAGCTGTTTGAAGTGGCCTTCTCATTCTGCATAGGCAAGGTAGCTAATTGATAACCTGCAAGAGACTCACTTCAGCCTGAAATATACACATAGAGAGGGACAGAAAAAGCTATTTCAAACAAATAGTAACCAAAAAAA